>NW_006437736.1:10035630-10053802 GCF_000325575.1 Pteropus alecto | reverse complement strand
GCAGGTTGACTATAGTTAACAATAGCATATTACATACTTGAAATTTCTAAGAGTAGATCTTAAAAGTTCTCATCACTTGAAAAATAGATAACTATGTGAGGTGATGGATGTGTTAACTAATCTTACTGTGATACTTATGTCATAATATATATACAATACAAACATATATCGGATCATCACACCTTAAACTTAACACAATGTTATTTGTCAATTATATCTCAATAAAGCTGGGAGATAAAAATAAAAAGGCAGTTGAAGTTGAGTCATAATAGGAAAAATACAGCAGGTATGAGATAAAGGTCCTTTGGATGCCAGGTTTATGAAACCTAAACTAATCGAGCCAAACGTATTCTCTTGGCAGATCTTTACTGAGCACTTACTGTGAGCAGAGCAATACTAAACTGGGGACTGGGAATATAATTGCGAATAGAAAATAAATTCACACCACACAGTCCTTCTTCTCACAGGCAGTCTGGGTAAAGTTATAAAGCAGTAAAGAGCAAATTACAGTATGGAGGTGGGGGAGATGCCAAGATGGGGAAGTGCAGTACTCTAAGGGGCACCTAAACCAGGATCCCAATATCTGGACATGGATGATGAACGCTGGTCATGGTAGCTACTAGTTGAGCATCTTTAGTCCCTTTTGCATCATCAGGAAATTTTCAGCCTTATGCATCCCTCTTCTCTAAAACAGGACTCAAAAATCTTGCCACCCCAGCCTCTTTTTAACTGGGACACAGGTGCGTTTCCTAGGCTACACTAATCAGATTCCTCTCTGAGAGATTTGGGTTTAGAACTGAGAGAGATAAATACAAAGGCCCCTCATGGAACCATTTGGCCTTCAAGGCACCCAGCCCTTAGCAGCTACACTGGTTGGAAAGTTAGGTTCCTGAATCAGGTTTGGCATCAATGCTGGTGGCAGTAACAGTTCTAGTCAAGTCATGTTCCAAAGTTAAATCAATACTCCAAACTTTTATGAGCCATATAATAACCTTTTCTGCTTAATAAGGCAGACTTGGTTTCCACCACTTACGACTAACCCTCCTCCCGCCCCCCAAAATATAAAGGCTTCCCAAGAGAAGTATTATCAAAACTGACATATAAAAGAGTGGGGTTGTTGTATGATATCTGTGAAAGTTGGTAAGAGAATAAATCTTGAACTCTCATTACAAGAGAAATTTTTTTTAATTTCTTTTTATTGTATCTCAATGAAATGATGGATATTAACTGAACTTATTGTGGTAATCATTTCACAATATAGATAAGTCAAAACTTTATGTTGTACACCTGAAACTCATACAGTGATGCATGTAAATTACATCTCAATAAAACTAAAAAACTAAAAGAGAGGAGTGGGGGTTAGCTAGAGAAAGAGGAAAAGAAAAGTGTTTGGAGCATAAAGAACAATATGGTCCCATGAAGAGAGAAGGAAAACGCTGTATATTTAAGGGACTAAAAAAGTTAGATGGCATAGGAGATGGTGAATGGCGAGAAATGAGACTGAACAGGTAAGCAGGGGCTTGGCTATGTAGGATCTCAGAGACCAGGTTAAAAAACTCTTAGCAAGATTGATTTAGCAACTGAGCAGGATTGAAGTTGTGGATGAAAATCTCATTGCCAAGAACTGAAAGGCTGGGACAGGCTCACGCTGACTTCACTATTCTCCTAGTCCCGCTTGCTGCCTCCAGGAAAGATGTTTTCACCAAAACTCTTGAGCCAAGGCTGAATCTCATTACCTTCGTCTCCAAATTAGACTTTGCAAAAAAATATACATATATATCCAGAGCAATGTGTCTATCACAAAGTGCTTTACAACATGGACCAGAAAACTACCTATGATAGTTTTATCCAACAGAGGTGTCCACTGGATGGACTTTCAACTTTAAAGTGTAAGAACAACCTTTAATCATGTCATTTACTCAATATCTCTTTCTCAGTGATTTTGCCCAGGGGACCTAGTTCATATTCCTTTACCACGCTTACTTGCTGTCTATTTCAGACACAGTGAGCCAGAACAGTATCATCCACAGATGTCCATCTGTGAAGTGAATGTAAAGATTGCCACAAATTCGGCCTCAATAGACCAATGACCATTTGGTACTTGAAGACCTCAGATCAGCCTGTTCTCAGGTTATTAATAAATATTGTTACAAAAAATGCTTCTAAGATCAAATAATACTGAGAAAGACTTATTGAAACAGCGTATGTGCTGAGAGAATGTTTAATGTATTCCTACACCTCCAAGATGGAGAGAGACTATGCAGCATGTTTCAAATTTATTTAAATCCCATCTTGCCTGTGTCTGGAGGGCTGACCCACAAAGCCCATCTGAGGTCATTCTTTCTCCTTAAAAAAACCTGCTAGTCATGTAAATCTGAGTCTTAGGTTAGAATTTACCTAAAAGTGTAAAAAACTAACCAATGGCAACATAACTCAGGTCATGTCACTTGTCCATAGGCTATCTCACTGATATTATGTTCCTTTTTATGAGAAAGACCTATTTACATATAAATAATATTTTCCTTTTTCACCATTCTTTTTTTACTTCGTTTATTTTGATTACTAACATCTTCCCTGTGGTGTTGGTCTCCTTCTGTCTTAGGAGAAAGTTCTTTCATTAAGTTCTCCTGGAAAATCTAGGCTTCCTAGGATCCAACCAGATTTTCACATTCTAACTCAGTCTGACACATTTCCCAATTAAAATACAGACACTCAAATATAAACAAAGCCAGGACCTTCAGGTGGGAAGGAAAAGTTTCTTAATGAGGCCATCTGTTTTAAAAGGCAGTTGATATGAATCAAAAATAAAAAAGCTTGAAGACCGAAGATTAATTATAAATTAACATAGGGTAGACAGTGAAGAGAAAAATCCCAGATCATAAAAATGCTTTGAATCTGCAGCCTGCATGGAAATCTACTTCCCAATTTTGGCTGTCCCAACAGAAGGAAATGAATCAGATTCACCTTGTCACCTGAGACTATCAGACCCCAAATGAACAGAAGGGTATTGCAGAGCCGTCCACCTAGACCACCGATCTCGAACTTTTACTACTGTCGCAATCCCTCTAGGCTTGTGAAAACTCAGATTGGTGCATCTCACTCCAAGAGATTCAGATTCAGTAGCTCAGCCACTTCTATCAAGTGATGCTGATGGCATTGTTCTGGGGACTATGCTTTGAGAACTAGACATAGATGATTGCAAACTATAGCCTGGAGCCAATCTATTGCTGACAAGGCACTTTCTCTTTTTCTTTCTTTCTGACCCCACCTCCCCATGAGCAGCCTGATAGCAAAATGCCAGAGAGCAGACATTTGAGTCAGAGACACACTGGGTTCAATCCCAGATATGCCACTCACTATCTGAGGTCGTAAAGCAAATTTACTTACCCTGTGTTAACTTCAATTGTGTCAGGTGCAGAATAGGGCAAGAACAGCCCCCACTACATGGACAGTTGTGAAGACTGAATAGGACAAAGCTCTCAGCAGACTCTGGCTCACAGCAGAGCACTCAATAAATGGGGACCTCAATGAGTATAATTTTGTCAATTTTTTAAAGGACCCTGGTGGTATCTTGCCCCTAAACTCCAAGTACTGAGCAAAGAGAACCTGGGTGCTTTAAATGGCATATATCAAAAATCCAATGGGTAAGACGTAACAAATATCAAGTCCTCCAGGAGAGAGACCAAGAATTATTATAGCACTCATTCCAAAATTACTGAGTTTTTTTAATTTAAGATTCTTTTTTGACAGGGGAATATTTTCTCCAATTGCTTTTGCCTTTAGTTAATTCCCGTCTGCAACAAGAGTTATAATTTGGGGTCCCCAGGAAAAAAACAAACTTCTAGAAGGGCTTCCATCCCATTGGACAATTGTAAAATAAGTCGGGAGTTCTATATTTCTTGGGCATCCTCAGATCTCAGTATACATGTAAGTTCTCAGGGTCCCTCTCTCTGATCCAATCCTCCCTTTCCCATCAGGCTTGGTTAGAATGCCCTGCTATGAGTATGCCTGGCATCCTGCACACTTACCTCTTAATATTTTACATGTTTGTAATCATATCATGAATTATTTGCAGTGATTTATTTCATGTTTATTTTCTCTCATTGAACCCATTTTGCATGAGAGAACTGTGTCTACAAAATTCCCCATTTTACCCCCTAGAATAGAATCTGGAACCCATAGTAAATATTAATGAGGATCAAAACAAATGACCCAATTCCCAAGAATTTTGAACAGCAGAAGAAGAAAAGTGATTTATTTTTCTTGTGCATGTACAATCAGCGTATTTCAGAAATGTATATATTTGACAAGAAAAAGTAAGATTTGGTATCTCCAACATGTTTTTGATGACTGGATATTGGAATTTTCTACTAAATTAAGAACTCTATTAATCCAATTTAAGAGCCAATTTTAAGAACCCTTACTAAGGAAATGTTTACTTAAGAAATAATAAAATTCAGAGAGTTTACACACGTCGTATTGTGGCAAGGCATCTACATGGCATTTGAAATTTATTCCGCCCCCTTTGAAAACCCCGACTGTTTCTTTTCCTGTTGAAAACATTGGCTTTTTTTTTTTTTTTTACTCTGTTTGGTATATTCCCTCCAATATGGATATAAATGTAAATGCACTTCTGGGCCTTTGCTTTTCTTTTCTCACTTTAAATTACCTCTCCACTTCACCACAAATTGTATATTTGGAGTTCCATTTGCGGCCAAAATGCAATTGTTTAATTGTGCAATATGTAATTTGTAATATAATTATGCTGGCCAAATTATTTCCTGGGCTGCTCAATTACTATGATTACATTTGTTAAGTTTACAAGCCACATGCTGTTATTCTTCTCTTCTTCTGGCTGGTAAATGGTTTTATTTCACTTTTAGTTCTTGGGTTCAGGGTTTCAAGTGGGTGTCATAAGGGAGAGTGAAATTTGATATCTTGTTTTCTACCATTATAGTCCCACTTGTGTTAATGAAGATGGGAGCTGAAGCTGAAAAACCACAAACAACTTTTACTGTTATGCGTCCACTCAACACTTAGATTGATTATAGCACATTTCAAATTCATCTTCCAGAACATTTCATTTTCTATGGGGAAAATGTCTAACATTTATTGGGTGCTTTCTATATGCCAGCTACACATCTAAGCATTTTATGTACATTTAAATGTTCATCTTTGGAACAAAACTGTGAGGTCAATACCACGATATTACTGTCTTCACTTAGGTTCCCCAAAAAAGCAGAGGCTGTAATAAGGGCTTATGTTCAGGTCATTTATTTTGTGAGGCAAACAAGGAAAAAGAGAAGAGACTAGGAAGAACAAAACAGGGAGGTGCATGAAGCCGAACCAAGAGGGTGTTATCTGGCTAATTTATTTTGCAAGCAACCACGTTGCACAGCAGATCTCCAGAACTTATTCATCCTGTATAAGTGTAACTGACCACCCACTGATCAACTAACTCCCCATTTCCCTCACTTCCCACCCCCTGACAACCACCATTCTATTTTCTGCTTCTATCATTTTGACTATTTTAGATACTTCATATAAATAGAATCATGTAGTATTAATCCTTTAGAAACTGATTTATATTACTTAATCTAATGTCTTCAAAGTCCATCCGCGTTGTTGCAAATGAACCATTCTTACATCCAAGGGATAAATTCCACCTGATCACGGTGTATGGTACTTTTAATGTGCTGTTGAATTCAATTTGCATATATTATGTTGAGGATTTTTGCATCTAAGTTCATTAGGAAAATTAATCTGTAGTTTTCTTTACTGTCTTTATCTGGTGTTGGTGTCACACTCTTTTTCAAGTAAGAAAACTGAGGCTTGGAGAGGTTGCCCAAGGACATAGGGTTAGTATTTGGCAGAGATCATAGTCTTATACTTAGGATTCCAGCTTGTATTAGTTTCCTACAGCTGTTATAACAATCAGATTTAGTGGCTAAAAGCAACAGAAATGTCTCCTCTCATAGTTCTGAAGGACAGAAGTCTGGAATCAAGGTGCCAGCAGAGCCATGCTTCCTCTGAAGGCTCTAGGGCAGAATTACCTCATAGCTGGCAATTCTGGACATTCCTTGGCTTGTGGAAGCATCACTCCAATCTCTGCCTCCATCTTCACATGAACATCTTCCCTTTACGTCTGTGTGTCTGTTCAAATTCCCTTCTTCTTCTAAAGTCATATCGAATTTAGAAACCACCCTAATCCAGTTTGACCTCATGTTACAGACTCTGGGTGGACATAACTTTTTGGGGGACACTATTCAACCCAATACACAATCTTAGTTCTTCTCTTTTGGGACAATCTTTTCAATATTTAAAAAAAATTAATTTCAAACATATCTCTTTCAATAACCGAACATTAGGAAGGTCTGAATCCCATTTCCTAGAGGAGTCAGATATTTATTTTTCTTTTTTAAAGAAAGCTTTATGTTCTGCCTCCAAATTTTTTCCAGTGTATCTCTAAGAAGATGAGTCTACAGCTGATCAGGAAGATGAGTTCCATCTCATCAGGAACCCTTGGAACACACCATGTTTTAGTGTTATTCCATTGTCAGCCAGAGTTTATCTTGTACCCACAGTTGTTGCCTAGATGGTTGAAACCACTACCTAACAGATGGGCAGACACTGGAGAAATTCCCAGACCTATATACTGGATTCGTCAATCAGAGAAATTATCTTTTGTCAGGTTCAGGTAAATTTGGCTGCTTGAAGAAATTGACAGGCGTTCTACTAGTATTGTTAGTCATATCAGATTTGATCATGTCCAGTTTGACCAAGTTTCTGCCCTGGTTGAATGAAGTATTAAGGTATTTTATGTAGTTATGTAGTTATATTAGACACTGTTCCTTGGCCTTTATGTGTGTTATATGTAATCCTCATAGCACCTTTGTTGAGAAAGTTAGTATCATTCTGATAATATCATGAAACTTTGACTTCAAAAGGATAAAAAATATATATACTGTCGCAGCCAAAAAGTGGTAAATCTGAGGACTGAAACCAGGTTTTTAAGACTCTAGAACCTGGAATGTTCTCCAGTACCAACCTGTTTTCAACCTGGTCCACAGACATCAAATGCCTTCAATAATGTTATTTAGGGCTTACTGTTTCTTGCTCTCAAAACTGTCATATAAAAATACATAAAAAAAATAAAATGAGCAAGAAGGCTCAAAATTTTTTTTAAAAAATAAAAGCAAAAAAAATACATATAAAATTATGACCCAGGATTATAGTAGCTATCAACTGTCGTTGAGTCTCTTTCTATGTGCCAAGCACCTATACAAATGAGGCTGGAAATATTTTCTTTGGCTTAATGAAATCAAAAGTCAGTGTGTTTAAGGTACTTATTTAAGAAGATCACAAAGGTGACAAATTCTAGACAAGGATTCAGCCCATCTTACTTACTACAAAGCCTGTTCTCTCAACAATTTTATATATTGCTTCTCGACATCGAAATCTTAAACAACATAGGAGCTCAAAGTCAGGATTAATTTTGAGTGAAGGGATTGAAAAAGATTATACAGAGCTGACATTAGAGATAAGTCTTAAAGCAAGAGTAGCTAACAGACAGTAAGAGGAGTCCGAATACTCACTCCCACATCCATTCATTCACTATGTGTTTCATGGAGCAAATACTCTGTAGCAGATATTGTGCTGATGACTGAATGACCATGATGGCCATGATCTCTGCCCTGTGTTGCTTAAGGCCCATTGGGAAAGTAGGCAATTGTTGAACCAACACACCAATAACTGAACTCATGACAAATTCTGTGAGTACTGTGTAGAACATAAAATACACGCGGAAAGAGAACACAAGGGGATTTTACGTAGTGAGGGTCAGAGACGACTTCTCTGCGGAAGTGATGTCAAAACAGACCTACCTTTGAAAAGGAACCAACCCGCCAAGAGCAGAGGGAAGTCCGATCCAATCAGGAGTCTGCAAAGCTCTGAGGTGAATAACAACTTCAGTGTGAGGGAGCCTGGTGTGTAAGGAGCAGAGAAGCCTGACAGTTTCAAGGAGGCAGCTGGGGGCCTGGCCGCACAGGGAATCAGGTCGCTCTTGGGAATTTCAATTTCATTCTAAGGACAGTGGGATGCCATTAAAATGTGTCACCAGAGAAATGAAATTCTTCAATTTATGTTTCTATGTGGCCATTCTGTGCAGAACAGACATGAGAGGACTGATTAAGAGGCTACAGCTGTAACCCAAGCTGGTGGATGGTCAGGGTGGTAACTGTGGAGATGGCAAAAACAGAGAGAAAATTGAAGGTAGATTTAATGGTTTCTGCTGATGGATCAGATATAGGAAGAGGAGACATAAAGAGAAAGGAACAAAATCAAGGATGACTCCAGCTTTCTGGCTTAAACAATTGATTGGGGGTGAGTGCCACTACTAAGATGGGAAACATTGCAATAGGGATGGGGCAGATGGGACCAGTGTGGCAAATGCATGTTGAGGGGGCAAAGAGAATAAAGAGATCTGTGACTTACAATAAGTGATTTATCTGGATGTAAAATGACATGCTACCTCTAAGTTATAGCCAAAGAATTTTATTGAATGGAAACAGTCATAAGAGCATGCGTCAAATAAGGGGGGAAAAGCTGAGAGAATCACCTCTGGCACCAACTTGCCATTCTCCTTCCCAGCCATCCTCATCTAGCTCAGTTATCCATTCAGAATGCTTTCCTTGAGTGTCCACAGAGGACAATGCAACAAATTCAAATCCTGTGTGGTTGGTTAACATGTTTGACAGTCAAGAGGGAAAACCAGAAGATACAGGAATACCTTCTGAAGGAGAGAAGAATAGTAGAAGAAAGCTTTCTATAGGCAGTGACATACTTACCGGCCTTGAAAATGTGTCAGAATTTACCACAGAGAGAGGACATGAAACAGCATTCTAGGCAAAGTGGAGACTAAGAGAAAAGACAGAAGTGCAGTGGCACATGGAGGAATTAGGGGACAGCACATGTGGTTTAAGAGCTGTGGGAGGGATGGATTGGGGGTGAAAGGAGTAATGTGTTTGGGGTCAGGATGTAAGAAGCTATTGAGTGCCAAACTATTCACACTACCTGAAACTGACAAAATGCACCACCACACACGTATCCCAATATTCTCTTTCTGTTTCTCTTTGTCACTCTCACAGAGGGACATAGACGAACACACACAGACACAAACACACGATCTTGCAATGCTGTTTCTGATCTTAATGTTGCAGATGCCTCCTGATCTGTATCCGGAGACAGGAGAAGTGAGAGAAAGAAGGTTATATGGATAAATCATTCCCCAATGAAGCTAAAGATAACTCTGAACAGGTGGATCTCAGCGACAATAGCTTTTGCAATTCACAGCATAATTTCTTTCCCCTTTTTCATCAAGACCACCCAGCCACAGTCTACCCCTTCAAATCATTTTAACATCAATGCCAGATTCATCTTCTGTGGAAAATCAAGTGTATATCTCATTGTTCTCCTAAGACTCTTTTCCTAGTTTTCTGAGCCCAGTGAGGGGTTCCTGTTGTCCTCAATGACCACAGAGCCACCTGAGGGTAAATCGCTCTAAGGGCGAAAAATCTCTTTTAAAAATTTACAAGGAAGGGAACTGAGTAAATATCTTCACCTGGGTATGACTCACGTAGCATTCATAGAAGAGAACATGTTTGATACTTTCTGTCCTAGTGATTTGGGAGGTTGGCTTGAAAGAGAATTGTCTATCAATACTATCATTTAATATGTTTGTCGTTTTGGAAGATGGTATGCGGGAGGGAACCTGAGACAGGTGGTGGCACTATATTTACACTTTGCTGCTGTGGTTTCTTCATAATCAAAAGTGACACTACCAGAGATAACTGCTATCTTCTGGTGCAGGTGTGAGTGAAATGACAGATTGGAAGCCAAGAGTCCCCATGCACGCTGCTCGCCTCTAAAGACAAGACCCTGATTTGTGGCTCTTACAGCAGCACTGTCTAGTGTTCACATTGGGTAACTGTGAGCCACACACAGCAACTGAGCCCTGAACTGCTGTTAGTGCAGGTGAGAAACTGAATTTTTAATTACATTTCATTTTAATTCATTGAAATTTGAATAGTTATATGTGGCCAATGCTACCATCTTGAACAGCATAGTTCTAGGTCCCCTTCCCTAGTGCTGGGTCTCCTCTTTGCATGTGTGTTTTCGTAGGTCGTAGAATTCATTTCCTGAGTCTGCTGTAACAAATCACCACAAACTGGATGGCGTAAAACAACAGACATTTATCGTCTTACTGTTACGGAGGCCAGAAATCCAAACTCAGGTTGTTAGGGTTGTTTCCTTCGGAGGCTCTGAGGGACAATCCTGCCTGTCTCCTAGTTTCTGATGGCTGGCAGTAATCCGTGATGTTCCTTGTTTTATAGATGCATCACTCCAATCTCCACTTCTGTCCTCACATCGCCTTTGTCTCTGTCTCTGTGTTTCTGTGTCTCAAATCTCCTTCATCCTCTTACAAGGACATTGGCGTTGGATATAGGGTCCATCCTAAATCTGCACTGATCTCATCTCAAATCCTTAATTATATTTTCAAAATCCCCATTTCCAAATATGGTCACATTCACAGTTGACAGGGGTTAGGACTTAGATGTGTCCTTAGGTGAAGGGACACGATTTGAGCAGCTACAGCTGAATTCTAATACCTTCCTTCACAAGCAGGCCCTCTCTCAGTGTGCTTGCATAGGGATACAAATTACCTTCCCAAACAGCAATTTGTACGCTTGTCTTCACAATATCCAAAATCACACATGTGCCTCTTTCCCCCAACCCGACCCTTCATCCCCTGAGCCATTTTGATTTCTTGATATTCAGCATTTTTAGGTGCTCTCTAATATTAGGGGTAATTCTTTCCTTGGAACCAGAGCTAACTTTTTCTTTAAAAAGAAGTCATGGATCTGAAGTCTCAGGACACTATGAGAACATTCAAAGAGTTTCTCTATTGCCCTTTTGGATTCTTTACTTGAAAAAATATTAAATAATATCCAGATAGTACTGGCTTTGTTTCAGCCATTTGCATATGAGTTTCATTTTATTTTCTCAGGTATCTAAGGACATATGGACACTCTTGCCACTTTTTGTGGGCAGGGGCAGCTACAGACGTTGAGAGATGATGGCCCCAGGGAATAAAGTTGCCCTGACCCCCATCCCTAGGTCCCTGGATGTAGAAGCGATTGGTGGGGTAAGATCCAGCATACCTCCATCATCTCATTTGAGGTGGCTTTAACAGGCCAGTTGGCTCTGTTCTTCCTAACGGCTTTATATTTAGCAAACTGGCACAATTTTTAGACAGAGATTTCTCACAAAAAAAAAATTGGCAAACATTCCATGTTTTCTTTGCTGCAATATGTAGAATTGATATTTCTGACAAAATTGCTCACACATCTTAGTGTAACCTGTTTAGTAGTTGCACTTTGTTAATTTTATTTTTTTCCTAAGCAAAAGGAAAAATGATTAATAATATAATATGGGAGGCTGGGGAGGGAATTTGACCACAGGTCTCCTGAAAAATTAAGGCCTGTCAAGTCTCCCTTCACAAAGTGTCCCACACCTACACTTTTCCATTCAGCCTCCCAACCATCCCTGAATCACAGCCTCATTACCTACCAGTAATGCAGGAACTAAAATATCTCAATTGGCCTCTCTGATCAGAAATTCCACCTTTCAATTCATAGTGTACTGCCCTACTCATTCCATCTTCTAAAACACAAAGGCATTTCAATAAGAGCATCTGGGTGTGAGGACAGTCTTCAGGGAAATAAAAAATATAAATATGTATATATATTTGCGTTTTGCTTTATACTTAAAATATTTAACTAAATATTTTTAAATTAAATTGATAAATATTATAATGAGTCTCAAATATAATTTTTAGAAGACTGAAGCCACTCCTTTACACAAAATTAAAAGATTGATATTTTTTACTCTGTTTATTTAAAATAAAAAATAATAAAACTTGTAGTTCCAACAGATTCCAAACTCCTTTGCATAAAACTCAAGATTCTGTAGCCTTAATTTCTCTTTCCAGTATGACTCATCTGTCATCTCTGCTCTGTACAAATCATATTATTCTTGTGTTATTGTAAAAAATGGCTACCATTTTTGAGTGTCAGTGTCTTTATATAATTTATCTTATTTAATCTTTAAAACTATCTTATGAGGTAGTTATTGTTTTTTCCATTTTACAGATAAGGAAACTGAAACTCAGAAACATAGAGATGCTTTTTTGCTCAAAATCACATTACTGGTAAGTAGCGAGACAGAAATTTGAACCCATATTTGTTTGACATTAAAATCCACATTTTTAACCTAAGCACAGTACCTGGCACAATGGTAATGTTCAAAATTCAATTAATATTATTACCTGTAATCAGGTATAATCACAATCTTTTTTATCTTGTCTCTCTGCTTTGGAAAGTCCTCTCTTGAAAGCTCTGATGAACACTGGATGAACTTTACTCCCCTGAAAGCCAATGGCAGGGGTTCTCTTACTATTGCTACATAAAAAATTACCCCCAAACCTAGCAGCTTAAAATAACCATTTTATTATGCTCACAAATTCTTGTCAGAAATTCAGACAGGACATAGTGGACATGGCTTGTCTCTGTTCCATATTTAGGGCTTTAGGTAGAAAGACTCAAAAGCAATGGGGTTGGCTCAATGGCTGGAGGATGGAATCATCTGATAGTGTAACTAGATGTCCAAGATGGCTTACTAACAAGGCATTCCACTGATGCTCCCTGAGAAATGGGAGTTTAGCTAGGACTATTGCCTGGAGCACCTTCAGCATGGCTGTCTCCAGGTAACTGGATCTCTTGCATAAAAACTAGCCACTCCTAGAATAAACATCTCAAGAGAACCATGCAGAAGCTGCGTGGTCTTTGCTAACCTAGCTTCAGATGTCATATAGTGTCACTACCACTACATTCTATTCATTAATAGGAAGTTACTTGGATCAGTTCTGGATTGAAAGGATGTCAAAGAATTTGCCAACATGTTTTAAACTCATTACATAGGATTATGATATTTCAGTGAGAAATTGGAAATCTATTCCTAGAACTCAAAATTTGGAAAGGACAACTTCATGAATGCTGAAATCATCATGATAATGACAGTGTTTATAGCAGAAAGGAAACCTGTGAACCAGTTGCCAGAGACTCCAGAAAAGGAATATGAAGGAGTTTAGGTGGCGGGAGAGGTGTGGGGATGGGGGAGAAGGTAGGAGGAGAGTACATGGCAACAGCATGCCAGGGTAGAGGATGTCCTAGCCAGAAGGTAGCTATTATTAGGCATAACCAGGTATAATCACAATCTGTTTCCTCAAAGGAGGAGGATTTTTTTCTTCATAACAGAAGAGAATTAATGGTCTACCAAGGCGACAGGCATCTAAGATAATGCCATCCTTACCTCTGATACTTGTGACATTTAGAGAATGGAGAATGACACGATGCCCTGAAAGGGTTGCCAGAGACCCAGTGCCCTCTGAGGAGAGCCAGGGTTCAGGTTAGGCAAAAAGATGAGAGTGTTTTGTGATAGTATCAGAATTATTTACAATGGAACCCAGGTTCCTGAGGTGCCAGTAAAATGAGATCGAAGGGAAGACAGCAGAAGAAAGAAGAGTTACAGAAGATAAGATTTAGTAATGTTTATAGTTGCAAATAGAAGAAAAACACACATAGAATTCAACCAAAAGGGCATTTATCATTATCAAATAAGAAGTCTAGACAGAAATTGTTCTGGGTTTTTTTGATTCCTTGATACCCATCTGTCATCTATCATGTGTAGCAATGTCTTCCCTCAAGGTACACATACGTCTGCCCCAACTCCAAGTGTCTCATCCTCAGACATTAGTGTCTATACTTAAAGCAAAGTGGGAAGAAGCAAAAAGAACCTTCTTCTCACTTGCCTATTTTTTATGAGAAAGAAAAGCTGTTCCAGAAGCCTTCAGCTGACTTTCCTTAAATCCCACTGTCACATTTCCACTCCTATATCAGTTATTGGCATAGAGGAAGAATAATCATGGCTCAAACCAGTCATGATGTATCCCTTAGGCTCAGTGTATCACGGCCCGAACAACAAAATCATGTCGGCAAGAAAAAGGCAATGGCTGCTTAGAAGGCAAGCAACAATATCAGTCATGCTGAGGGTGGAGCTTCAAGAAATATTGAGATAGAAGTGTCAAAATAGCAGAAGACACGGGAAGGTTTCAGTTTACCCAGCTGTGAAAAAAGCATAAATTTACTAATGTCCAAGTTTCCCCCAATGTTGAGATCCTATTCTTCTACCCATAACATTAATCATATTCATATATTTTCTTTTATATGGCTATTTCCCATGTGTTATCTCCCCAACTAGACTACTGGCTTTTTGATAGCAGGGATCTTGCTTGTTTTGTCTTTATATCTCACTTCGTCAGTAAATATTTGAGGACGAAGGCAACGCTCAGCACTCTTCAAAGCTGTGTGGCTTTCTTTGTGAGACCAATCTGGTTTTCTCTCAGTAGCTCCCCAAAGTGGGAGATGAAAAGCAGTGGCAATTATTGTTTTTCTATTTATTGAGCATTCACCATATGCTTCCTGCTATTGTGGAATCTGAGAAACATGTAAGAGACGTTGGCATAAACAACTCTTAAAAAGAACAGGCAGCACATGGAACCCCAAGCTGCATCTTTAGGCAAGAGCAGCTGTGCCTCCTCCACTACATTCCAGGGAGATGTGTCCAGACAATGGCCTGAACACATTGAAACAGGGAGTTATTTTCCTCTGTGGATTGAGTTGTAAAGAGCTAGTGGATGACTGAGGGGGTGATTGACAAGGAGGGCAGTAATGGGAGAAGAAGAGAGACGGGAAGCTGGAATGTTTCTTTTTTGTGATATAAAACAAAACACAAATTTAGTTATCATTTGGACTTAACTAAACTGTCATTATTCAAGAGATATTTTAGTTAGGGATTCACAGTTGTTAAAACTTGTTGGAGTTTCTTTTCAGTTGGCCATTTTCCTATGAGATTCAAATGGAAATGATCAGATAGAGTAGATGCTTGTTACATGAAAGAATACATGTACTTTTAAATTTAAAAGTGTGTTTGAGACCATATTACACTTTCTAAAAAGTCAGAGTATGGTTGGACAGAGATTATAGAACCCTATAATCCCAAACTTGGAAAAAGCCTTAAAGATCATTCCTTTCTGTATTTCTCTTAATGTACAGTGTCTACAAATGCTCAAAATTCTTACGTGAGCAAATAAGAGCAGATTCTATCCTCTTCCATCTGAAAGACTCCATACTTGTAGTTGGTATGTTGACAAGGTACAATTCTGGACATATGGAAATGGAATATTATTTTGTCTCCTATGGTCCTTTAGAATGCAATCAGAGGGGTAAATGAAAACCATGATCTTTTTTCTTATTCGTAACTAACAGATATTCCTAAGGTCACTTTAAGTTAAAAAATAGACTCAATTCTGTCATCAAAATACTCAGTCAGTATATTAATCAAAATCATCAACTTGAACTAACATTATATCTCTTCCACTTCCTCAGCTTGGGTCAGCTCCAAACTTGAAGTCTACAGTAGGAAAAGGGTGATGGTTTCATGGGCTTGTGGACAGTGGTGGGTGGTGGTTGGCTTCTTATCCGTTTCTCCATTTGCTAGCTAATTTCTGACCCATCCAGAATTGGAGTGGGTAAAATGAAAGAAAGGATCTTGAATCATAACCTGGCTTTGCTTTCTCTGGGTTGGCAGACGTTTAATGCCATATTATTTTCCTTTTGTGGATATTTTTTGGCACTTCTGCTGAGAATTCCATCCCTGGAGACCATTTTCCTGAAAACCTCTTGACCCTACCACATATATCTCTACCTCAGCTTGTTGTCTCAATGGTTGTCATTTGAGACCCTTCCTTAGCCCCTAGGATCCAGCATTCTCCTTTCATGTTCTTGGTGCTGGGGTGCCTTCTCCCTTCCAGGTAAGCAGGTTAAATAGGACTCAAAATAGCCTCACATACATTCTTTGTCTCCTGTATGACCCATCTATGGGCCATTCCTCATCTCAACAAACTTTGGGTGTATCAGCTGTTCTTATGCATCCACCTTTAGCCTCAGGTATGAGTTGGGTACCAACCTCCCTGACTAACAGTTGTAATGAACATACACTGAGGCTCTCCAAATGGTTTCATGGATGCTCCTCTCAGCAGGCTAGAGGTTTTAAATGTTACTGCTTTTCCCAAAGCAATTTCCTGCCTACATTGACCCTCTCTCCACCTTCTAATCTGGTTTGCAGCTATTTCTTTTGCAATTCTGCTTGCACTGATTTGTCCCTCACTTTGGTCTCTAGTATCTATTATGTTTGAGTCCCAGATGAAATTGAGGCAAGAAGAGTCTTATTCTAATCTGTTACTTCATACAAATAAACATGGAGCATGAGTCGTTATTAGCCATTTTTGTCTTTCAAACCAGATTGAATGTATTCTTCGCTATCATTCCTGTGGTGGGTTGTGACAGCCGGTGATCTCCAAAATATGTTTTTTCTTCCTTTCTTAGTAAAAGAGTTTTAGCTTGTCTTATTACCATAAACTGGGGAGTTGGAGTGAGCGTTTCTAGCCCCCTTTGCAGCTACGTGTGGCCGTAGTATTAAGTTCTCACCAATAGAATGTAAGTGGAAGTGAGGAGTGCCCCTGTCATTCCATGTGTTTAAGAAAAAAAATCACAAAGTTCACTTCTGGTTAAGCAAACGTATCCCACCTATCTCTCTCACTTATTACAAATAAAAAGCTTGGACAAAATACATAAAGCAATGACCTGAAGACTCTGAAAAGTGCATAAGAGGACTGGACTGGAAGTTAAGGACTCCAGAGCAACCCAGCAGTGTTGTTGTAGTTTATGCCTCTGATATATGTTGTCCTGGGCTCCGAATGAGCCCCAAAACAGAAGCACAAAGAGGAAGTTCCAAGAGAAGCCCATGGTCTCTGGCCAGAGAAGCAAGGATGGTGGTTATAAAAAAAAAAATCTATGTGTGTGTTAAAATTCATAGAATGGTACATCACACACAAAAAAATGAATTTTACTACATGTAAATTAAAAATAACTTTAAAAAAGGAAATCACTGTCCCTAGACATTCTTCTTCCTACACTTTAGGACATTGACATAAAACTGAGCCATTTCGCCCATGCTGACAACATCCTAGAGGATAACAGAGCAATGGCACATGGAGCATGACTGCCCCAGCAGTTCTGGACTACCACCTGTGGGGACTATTTTTGTAGCAACTTCACCTTCAACTTACCTAATCAAATCTCTAATGCTTTTCACATGGGCTCCCACTAAGCTATGTCTGCCTCATCCATCATAGGAGCAGACAGCTGTTTTAAACTCAGCAACTTGTCATCCAAGCCAATCTAGATTGTATTGAATCCAGATTCTGTCATACAATATATTTGCCATTTCTCCCAAGTGAGTCACATCTGAAAAATTAATATTGATAAAGGCATTGACAAATATGTTGATTAGGACTAGGGAGAGAGCCACAGGGCACTGCTGAGCTCTACTTCAAAGAGAAAAGGAGAGAATGGAGACTGCTTACCAAAACACAGAGAACTGATTAAAACTTTTTGAGTGTAATTTCTATCTTGGCTGATAGCAATCATTTTAATTGTCAAACAAATTATTAATCCATCTAATTATGTTAGCTCTAACTTATTTTTCTCCATTTTTTTTCTTGTGTTTTCCACAAGAAAACAATGGGAGATTTTTCATTATTGACTTGCTAAAATGCAAATATATTCTCTCTCACATTTTTCTGGCATTCTAGTTTTTGACAAGGCAAATAAGAAATTAATTTAGCCAACGTGACTTTTTCTTAGTATATTAAAATTTGACTTGGTGAAAAACTTTCTCTAGAAGGCAGACATATACTACAATAAAAATGCTAAAATTTTGTTCAGTCAGGAGGAAGTGTACAAATCTGAGGTTTGCTGAATCTATGCTTTACCCTATTTTGAAAATTGGAATAACTTTTTTAATGTCCATTTAAAAGTTCTGGCATATCTTTTCTTTTTATTAATCCTTCAGTAATAAAGAGTAGTTCAGTATCCTGACTTAGAAGTTCTCCACAATCATGAGAAATAATTTATCTGGGTTCATGAGCAAAAAA
>NW_006437736.1:10029847-10035446 GCF_000325575.1 Pteropus alecto | reverse complement strand
GCAGAAAACAAACAAAAAAAATGCCTTGAGGAGTTTACATTTATTCAAATAAGAATGTAAAATTATTGAGTGTCAGATAGTGACAAATTACAGGGAGATAAATATTTTAGGGAAGAGGAGGATGATATGAGTGTGAGATTAAGCATTTTTAAAAGATGGTCAGAAAAGGAACTCCTGAAAAAAATATTCACTTGAGAAAAAGTGGAAGGACGTGAAAGAGAGAGTCATGAGGATATTATTATTGACATGTAGTATTACCCTGCCTTCCTCCCCGAGGAGTGTTTTTTAATTTATTGATTTAGCAAATATTTATTGAGCACCTACAGTGTGTCAGATGCCACTGTGGGCACTGCATGAAGCTCCTAGGAACTCCACAGTTTATTAGGAAATAAAGTATAGTACATTGTGGGAACTTTCACGTTTACTCTGAGCAGGAAGGCAAGCACTGGTTTGAGCAGACTTGTGACTTCGGCTAAGGTTTTAAAAAGATCTTTCAGGTTGCCATGCTAAAAATAGATTCTAATAGGACAGGAAGGAAACAAGAAAAACAATTAAGAGGATATTGAAATAATCCAGGCAAAGATGGTGCTTTCCACCAGAATTGGTAATGAAGAGACATTGTCAGATGCTGGGTTCATTTTTAAAGTAGAGCTTGTAGGATTGACATGGGCATTGAAAGAAAGAAGGGGATTCAGGATGGATCCAAAGTCCCCAGTTGTATTTCCCTCTTTGAAGAATCATAAACAGTCGCCATTTTTTCTGAGCTGGAAACAACAGTGCAGGAGATATGAGTGAAAAAAAAAATTAGGAGTTTTGTTTTGGACATTTTAATCTTGAGAGGTTCCATTTATAGCTAATTGAAGGTGATGAATAGGCAAGTCTTGGGAAATATCCAGGCTGGAGATAGAAATCTGGAAGTCATAAGCATATAGATGGAAGTTAAAACTGTGAGGCTTATGAAGTCACCAAGGAAGTAAGTGTAGATGGAAAAAGAAGAGATCCAAGCTCTGAGTCCTGGGGCCCTTAAATACTTAGAGTTGAGGGATATGAGGAGGAACCAGCCAAAGGGACTGAGAAAAAGGGGTCATGGAGATAAGAGATAGAAAAGGAAGTACCAAGAGAGTGAAGTGTATTAGAAGTCAGAAAAAAAGAAAAAGCACATCAAGGACAACAGGTAGAAAAGGTCAGACAAGGATTAAAGACTATGTGGATGTTATCTGTGGCCCTCACAACAGTAGTTCTGGTGGTTTGTGGGTTGTGACAGCCTGGTTAGAGGGAGTTCCAAAAAGAATTGGAGCAAGAATAAGCATCCCTTTCTGTGACCTTTGTGCAAAAGGGGAGCAGAGAAATAGAGGGAGATAAGGGGTCAATCACTCATGAATGGGATTAGTGCCCTTATAAAGAGATCCTAGAGATCTTCCTTGCCTCTTCTGCCATGTGAAGACACATTAAGAAAACAGCTGTCTATGAATCAGGAAGTGGACTTTCACCAGACACCAAATCTGCCAGTACCTTGATCTTGGACCTCTAACCTCCAAAACTGTGAAATGAATGTTTGTTGTTCAAGCCACCCAGTCTATAGTAGTTTTGTTATAGCAGCCCAAATGGTCTGTAACAGAAAGAGACTCAGTTTATGCTGAATGCACTGGTAAGTCATTGGTGAGTCATAAGCATGACCCCTGTTCTCATTTTGGTTATTGTATGGAGAACGGATTGTAATGGAAAAGTGGCAGCAAAGAAAACAGGGAACAGGCTTCTGCAGTCCTCCAGGCAAGAGATGGGGGAGGCTTATTCAAGATTAGCGGCAATGAAGATGGAGAGGTGAAAGGATTTGTTTTCTATTTCAGAGGTTTGACCGGAATGACTTGCTGATGAATTGGATGTAGAGAGTAAGAGAAAAAAAGGAATCAACAATGATTCCTAAGCTTTTAACCTGAGTCACTGGGTCAAGCTGCTATTACAGAGATGGAAAAACAACACCAGGGAGATTGGTTTGGGGGAACAGTAAAACCTGCAATTCTATTTTGGACTTAATTTGAAAAGACCTATTAAACATTCAAGTGGAAATGCTCACTAGGCAATTAGCTATAATAAATAATAATAGCTGACACTTCTGTGATGTTTACTATGAACTAGGTATGGTTCTCAGCACTTCACAAATATCAAATCAACATAGGTCGCATTTACCTACTTGGGATTAGCTGAGTTCACCTAGGGAGAAAAGACAGATAATGAAGGAAGTAGAGGAATAAGCCCTGAACACACCAGCATTTAGGGGTCAGTTTGATGCCCTTCTTCCCCAAATCCCCAGGTCAAAATCCCTGGTTATATAGGCTTTTACATAATAGACCAGCATTCCAAAGCCTATCTATTAACAACATCTGCACAGACAGCTGCTCACCTCCCATCTCTTGGTCTGTCTTCCAAAGTCCCAGGCATCAGTGGGAGGAATTCATGTAAATACCAGCTGTATATAGAAGGCTTTCTGTTTTCTATCTTTAAAACATGATTGTCTCTAAGGATGCTTCCCAGTCTTAGATTGCTGTTTATCTTTATTTGAACTACCCCCTACTTCCCAAATGTTCTTCAGTAGAAGACTTATTAAGCATCAGACTCCCCATCACATGTTGGCTGCATGCTTCATGTTATATATCTCAACTGGCCTTTCTGGGGAAAAATTCAGCGGGCTTCATCACCAAATTTATAGCTAATTTCTTCCTCCCAGGATAATTTTCGCCTCCATCAAAATTCTGCTCTCTATTAAGTAACCTACTCAATTGAGTACTAGCACTGATTATATATAGTTCATATTTCCCTCACTTGGGAAGTAAGAAGTGGGTGGGTGTGAATTTCCATTTAGAGCAAAAGCCATAACCAGCAGCATCTGTCCCAAGGGAGACTGGGTCAGGGAGGTTTGGTGGCCAGCTCAGTGCCTGCCACCACTACTCTCAAGAAAGCAACTGTAAAGAGGTTTGCATATTACTAATGAATCCACAGTTGCTTCTCCATAGAAAAACAGCCTACTACACAAATTCCATTGCATTGTATTCTTAGGACTTATTTAATAGCACGCACTCAAACCTCTGTTAACGATTGGTCCAAATGCTTAAATCATAGGGTGCATTATATTTTTTTTGCACTGTTCTGTTATTGGAGGAGACCAGACTTGGCTTTTATTTCTGATCTGTTCCAAGAGATGTAAAAGGAGCCTTGATTCCAAAATATATACTGTATATAAATTACATAGATTTTTTCCTTTGGAAATAATGAAAGGCCAATATTATATACACACACACACACACACACACACACACACACACATACACACACACACACATATATAATTTCAACACTAAATAGAAGACCTTCTGAAATTTCTTAAATAGCAGTTCTTATTAATTACAAATAAAATGTCATTAGAAACTATGAAGAAAATGAAGACTTAGAGGGGGTTTAAATAAGAAGAACCAATATAATCATGTTGGCAGCAGTATTCCATGTGTTATTATTTATATTGTGCTCCCTTGCATGAGAATTCCCTCTCTCCCTTTCTCTCTCCCCACCCCACCCCCCTCATTGTTTCTAATTTTCAGACCTTGTCCCATGACATTTCTTTCTCTGATAGCATCATTTCTAACCTCTTCCCTGGGGTTTTCCTGCTGGCTTCTCACCATGGCATCCAGGACATATCCAGCAGGGAAATCACACTGAAAATGAATCTGAAAGTAAGCTTTTGGTTCATCAAGAAGATAATACGAATCAAAAAATGTCTCATCTAATTCTCTGAATTCTGCCTTATAATCGTCCGTAAGATATTGAACCCTTGATTTTTAAATCAGAACCTGACATGAATCCAAGAGGTAGATATTTAAATGGAAATCATTAGGGATTTTACTCTCCCATATAAAATTAACATCTTGATTTTTCTGCCAGTTTGGTATATGGATTTCAAACATGCTGATGAATTTTTTTTAAAAGACTGCAGAATAAACTACCATGGTATGTCTTATTTGGGGAAATAGTTGCTAATTAGAAAACTCCTTCATTAATATTTATAACGTGTTATAAATTAGAGTTGTGCTATGGTCTCCTAGCCTAAATATTTTACAAATCCTCCTTTATATTTTTAGATGGAAATACAATATGCAGAGCTACATTTTATGGAAAAGCAACTGATCCCCCAGGGGTTAAGTATTTTAACATTTTAAGTTAATGTAAATTTTTAAAACAGATCTAGGATGATATACTGGCAGAAAGCCCTAAAGAGGGTATTATGTATAAAACCTCTGTTTTGAAGGAATATTCTAGAAGTTGAGAAATACTGGAGGCAAAAGGCCTTGTGGGTGAACATGGAGCATATTTTCATCAATCCCCAAATCTAATACAACCAAATAGCTATATAGTGGATGCAATTTCACAGGAACAGAAGGAGAATTAGTATTTCCAAAGTGGAAGGAAACTACTGTAGAAAAAACAGCTAAGAAACTTTATCATATTTCCATATTTAACCTACTTCATTAATTCAGTTTTTCTAATGGTCTGCTTTATAATTTCTAAAACCCATGAGTTGTTTTGTTCTTTTTTAAATAAAAAATTTAACATAAAAATAGCTCCAATAGCCTATTCTGCATCTTCTAAGAGAAATACTTAGGAGATTCTTCTCATGCAGGCTGATAGGAAAGAGGAAGAGAATTCTTCTGACCCAAGAGGCCTTCCTGTCTCCCCACCTCCACCATCACTAGAGCTTCCCATTATTAGCTTTCCTCGCACTTTTGACTTTCTCTTTATCATACTTGCAATTAATTCATCATTTGGCACTTTTGGACATCTTTCCCACTGAACTATTCCAGGAATTCCTGACCTATTTCTGGAAACCAGAACCATTCTATCTGGTTTACTTTTCTTGGGTAAGAGACTATATGGCACAGCATCAGTTTTCAATAAACACCTGTTGAATTTAAAAAAAAAAAAAAAGGACCATGCTCTTGAATAGATATAGACCCCAGGTAAGCTGGGAAGTTGAGAAGGGAGCCACATGAAGAGGATAATTACAGTTACATCATTATAATCATCAAAGACAACATCAGCGACCTTCTATTAGATGCTCACTCTGAGCATTCTTGCCTACCAATTAAGAGCACGGACTCTGCAGCTCATCTGCTTGAGTTTGAAACTGGTCACTAGTATCTCCTGGCTGTATGAGCATGAGCTTTATTTAAGCTTTCTGTGTATGTGTGTCTCACTTTCCCTATAAAATGAGGATTCTAATGTCATTTTACCTCTCCAGGCCATTGCAAGGGTAAACTGAGGTAACCTTGGAAAGGCTTTAACACAGCATCAGGTCTTCAAAGGATGGTATGTATTAAACACTGAGCTGGAGGGAAATGACATAGCACATGAGTCCATGACTCCATTTTGCAGAAAACAGAATCCAGTCTCTTGCCCCAGGTCACCCAGGTAAATCATGGAGCTGGAATTATGCCAGGGTGTCCCTTCCTCAGGCTGTGGTATTTTCACTAGTTTCATTGACTTGGAGAAAGTTACTCACTATCTACTAACCATCACTATAGTTCAGACCCACTGAGGAGCCAGAACAGAT
>NW_006437736.1:10003938-10029803 GCF_000325575.1 Pteropus alecto | reverse complement strand
CAATGCTGAAAGGCAAAATCTGACATGGAACTCCAGCTTGCTGGCATACAGGGGTCAAGATGATGGGAGCCATTGTTTCCTGTTGTTGTGGTCAGTGGGAGCATCCCCATCCAGCCACAGAGGCCATGGCCAAAAGATTCACCTCCCTCATCCCAGCCTCTAAAACTAGCTAGGGATCAATTAATTGTACTACCAACAAGGTACAACTTAACTAATAAATCACTTAAGATATCAACAAACCTTGGATGGATTAAATAAGAGCAGAAATTTTGAAAGACCGTTGTCTCCCACTTAACTACTTAAAAAGCTGGATAGGTTGAGTGAAATTTCAGAAATCTGGAATGTACATTTACATATGGCAGAATCATTAAGCTAGACAGCTCCTGCTTCAAACTAAACTAGGGTGAGATTGTTTCTATCTTGTGGTCAGTGTGACATTTTCCTTCCACCTGAGTCACTGACTCTTCAAATGCTACTACTGTGCTGGGCTGAAGGTTCAAGGGCTGGGTGGCTCTTCATGATTCCAAACATGCCGGCTGAACTCTGCATCGATCAGGAGGAAAGTAATGTTGCTTATGAAAAATACAGTTATGGAGATGGCCAGTCAGAGATGGGTTTACATTCTGTCTCTGCACTGACTACTTTGGGAAAGACCCTCAATCTTTCTGAGCCTCAGTTCCCAATAAAATGAGCTATGACTTCATAGTGATATGGTAGAGATTAAATTAGATGACATATGTTATAATTAATACAAAGAAACGAGCATCCCCAACAATGTTCCTATTGTTTTCAATCACCTTGTCTACCAGTTATTTTATGTAATCATTACAGTGACCCTACATTGTCACTAGTAGCTCAGTAGTTCCATCTATAAATGTGGAATATAGATTTTGGACAAATTTGTGAGTTACCAAAAATTCACCCCATCAGTAAGTGAAGAAGTGAGAATTTGAACTCATGGCTTTATGACTCCAAAATACTCTCAAGTCAGTGGCCCTATGATCAAGGGAGTGTCTAGAGAGGAGCTATCTAATATATTTGTCACACAAAGCCCCTCTATTCCTGAGTTCTTGTGTCTGGCCTTGCTCTTCTTTTTCTAAAAGAACAGCTGAGCTGGGACTGTCTCTCCTGGTGCTTCTGCCATATGAATAACATCACTGAGTCAGGAGCAGCATGCTCACGTTGAGTAAATCCTTCTTTCCCTCAACAAAGCATTTCTCTTTTCCAACTGGGGAACTAGCGATGATCAAAAACCCTGCCTCATGATGCTTACATTCAAAACAAATAAATAAGCAAAAATATAGATTTATGGTATGTGTATCAGTCCAAACATAGTGGGAAACAGATGACACAGTCAAGGGGTTTAACTAGAGAGTGTTTAATGAAAGGACTATTGACAAAGGTGTGAACAGAATCAACGAATCAACAAAAGATGATAAAACAATCAAGAACTTACAAAAGCAGGAAGCCATTGCCACCCAGGCTTGAAGGGGCAAGACTAGGAAACAGTGATAACAAAACTCGAATTATGAAGAAAGGGACATCCAACAGGAGCTGACTATAAAGAAGCATGGCCACTAAAACCCCATGGCAATTCAGGGAAGAAGCAAAGGGAATAAATACCAGTTCCTTTCTCTCTCCCACCCTTCAGTCTACCTCCAGTGTCTTTCACTGGCCAAATTCAATTAGAAGCCAAAAAGGCAAGGGAGCTTGGGTGATACAATCGATAGAGGTCAACTTCTGGATGTAGAGAATAATTAAGAATAGATCTAAGTGCAGGGTGGGACCCTGAGATTAACTGCCATGGGAATCTGTGGTGATAAGTGTTAGAGGTAAACTAAACAGAATAAATGGAAAAGGGAGGGCTGAGGCCCAAGAAGGAGGGATGCCTGTTATTTTATAGAAGTGTTAAGTTTGAGTTACCCACCAGATAAGAGAAGCTTAGGCAGTAGGGAGCCTGGAATTCAGGGCAAAGTCTGACTGGAAATACTGATATAAATTTGGAAGTGATCAGAGAGGGATGATATGATGAAGACTGAAATTCTTTCCATCCTCTCCCATTAACAATCTATCTTCTTACACTTTGAATCTGATCTGGACTTGTGACTTGCTTTTACCAATAGAATATAATAGAAATTTTGTACAAGTTCTAAGCCTAAGCTTCAAGAAGCTCTGCTGTTTCTGCTTCTATGTTGGGAACCCTTCCAAAACAATATGAGCATGCCTGAGATAGCTTGCTGGAGAATAAGTCAGGTAAAAGGGACCTTGCCACCCAGCTATCCCAGCTGAGGCTTAGAACACGAGCTAGCCCAGCTTAGAGGAGCAATGCTTAAACAAACCAGAAAGACTTCTCAGCTGAGCTCAGCCTACGGAACCATGAGCTAAATAAAATTAAGGTGATTTTAGGCCACTGTCTCTGGAGGGTGGTTTGTTGCTAGTGATAGATAACTTACTAGATAGTTGGTCTTTAAAGCCTTGAGACCAGATGAAATAAAACAGCAATGGTCCTTAACCTTGGTGTGTTGTATTTTTCTATTTTTGCATAACAAATTACTAAATGTAGTGGCCTAATACAACACATATTTATTAGCTCACAGTTTCTATGTGTCGGGGGTCCAGGCCGAGCTTATCAGTATCTTCTGTTCAGAATCTCACAAGACTACAATTAAGGTGTTGGCTGGGTTATAGTCTCACCTGGAGGCTTGACCGGGAAAGAATCTACTTTCGAGCTCATTCAGGCTGTTGGCAGAACCCAATGTTTAATAGCTTCATGACAAAGGGTCCCGAATTTTTGCAGCCTATCAGCTGGAGGCTGCCCTGAGATCCTAGAGGCCACCCACAGTTCATTGGTCTCCCTCAGTATAGCCACCTTATTTCATCAAGCCAGCAAAGAAAGCCTATTGCTCCAGTTTGCTAAGATAGTATCATATATAACATCATGTAATCACATGAGTGACATCTGTCCCCTTTACCATATAATGTAACAAAACAATAGGAATGATATTTTACTACCTTTGCCATCGCCTATTGGTTAGAAGCAAGTCACAGGTACTTTCCACACTCAAGGAGAGAGAGTAATATAAGGACTTAGATACCAAGAGGTCAGCATCATGGTGAGGGGACTAACCTGAAGTCTATGACAGTTCCAAACTGAAATTACCTGGAGAGTTTTTTAAACCACTGACACCTGGATTCTATTCTTACAGATTCTGATTTAATTGGTTTTGAATGAGGCTTAGATATCAGCATTTTTTAAAGTGCTCCAGGTGACTCTGATATGTAGCTAAGGTTAAGAAGTAATGAAGTAGAACAGTTAATGTGCATATAAACTACCCAAGATTTCTGTTAAGATTCAGGTTTTGATTCAGAAGGTTTAGGGTGTGGCCTGATATCCTATGTTTACAACAAGTTCCTAACCGAAGTTGGTACTGCTGGTTCCACAGACTGCGCTTTGAGTAGCAAGGGTGTAGATATGTTAGAGAGATCCAAGGACTGAGTATGGGGGCACTCCAGTAATAAGAGGTTAGTAAAATGAGTCTAACTCAGAAAAGAGACTGAAAAAACAATGGTCAGTAAGACAGGAGAAGAATCCAGAGAGTGATGTCCTAAAACTCAAGTGAAGAAAATATTCTTGCATGTTTGTCAAATGCTGCTGACGGTCAAGTAACATCAAAACTGAGCGATAACCACTAGATTTAGAGCTGTGATCACCATTAGCGATTCTGAAAAGAGTAGTTATAGTGAAGTGGTGAAAGCAAATGTCTGGTAAAATTAAATTCAGAAGGGAATAGACGCTAGAAATTAGAGAATGGATGTAGTTAAGTATTTTGACTAATTTCGGTGTAAAAGGGAACAGAGAACTTGTGGTAGCTTGAAAGCATGCAGGCCTGAGGGAGGGTTTGGGGGTTTTCTTTCATTTTGTTTTGTTTCCTTGGTTTTTTTTGTTGTTGTTATTTTCGTTTGTTTTTTAGAAGTGAAATAAAACTTGATATGCTGTTGGAAGTTGTCTAGTAGAAATGAGGAGATGGTGATCCTGGGGGGAAGCAGCTTACGACAGGAGCAATGGCCACTATAGAGTAAAAGAGGACGTGATTTGAGGTGTGGGAGAAGGGGTTGATCTGAGATGGGTGCACAGCCTATTCATCCATAATATCAGAAACGAAGGCAGACCGTCTACGTGCAGGTAGTTGAGTGGGAAACTTTGATAGTGGAAGCATGTGCTAAATGTCTTCCGAAGGCTTCTGTTTTCTCAGTGCAGTAGCAAACAAGGCACACTCAAGAGTGTAGGGGAGGAAGTGTTATAAGTATAAGATGAGATGGTGTGAAACGAGCTTCTCAAAGTTTAAGATACATACAAATCACTCAGGGATCTTGTTAAAATACAGATTCAGATTCAGTTAAGTCTAGAGTGGGGTCTGAGATTCTGCCTTTCTAAGATCTCAGGTGATGCTGTTGGTCCATGGACCACACTTGAAGTAGCAGGCAGGGCTCTAGGATAAGGTTTCTTCATCTTAGCACTTTTGTCATTTTGGATTTATTGTTTTGGGTGCTGTTCTGCACATTGTAGGATGTTCAGGAGCATTCCTGGTCTCTACTCATTATACGGCAATAGCACACTTTTCCACTTGTGACAATCCAAAATGTCTTTAGACATTGCTTAATATTCTCTGGGAGAGAAAAATCAACCTTGGTAAGAACCACTATTCTAGGAAGATAAATATGTAAATAGATTAGGAAAATGTAGCAAGGGCAATGGACAGCATTAAAAGCCTGCTTAATGCTTATAAAATTATGTATCATGGTTGTGTGTTTTCTCCAGCTATATTTAATTATACAGGTGCAGAAATGGAGGAGATAGAGAGTAGGATTCGATCAGGATTGAGTGTTCTCTATGGTAAACAGGAAAGTTAGAACATGAGGGATGGGGAATTAATGAGAAGATAATGAGATCATATGACTATAGATCATAGTGGAATCCAAGAGTTGTTTGAGTTAAAGGTACTAAATGAAGAGAGTGAGAAAGATGGTGAATAGCAGTCAAAGATGAATAATAGAAATAAGGATAACAACGTAAACGCAATCATTGGCAGTTAAAGACTGAGGTATGTTGAAAGACATGACCACTGGAGAAGAAGAAGTCAAGGAACTAAGAGGCCAGAATTTGGTAAGCACGGTCTATGTGAATATTGAAATCTCTAAGAATTCTGTCAGGAGGAGTATTAAAGAGACTGAGGAGGAGCAATGAGTTAAAATCTTCGAGGGACAATAGCAGTGTTCTGGGAGTCTATGGATCACTACAATAAGGGGAAGGAGTGAGTGATACAATATGATGACATGAGCTGGGTCAAATTTGTGTGTCGCTAAGGAATAAGGAAGGGCAGTATTCTAGAGGCTGCCCTATGGAGCAAGGAGGACACCTCCATCGCCACCTCCAGGCCCAAACAAGAAGAAGAAACTTCAGAGGAGGGTCAGATTTCAGTTAGAACAGGAAGTTGAAGAAAACATGCAGGGGAAAAAAATGGGGACTTAAGGGAGATTGTGAGCTTCAGATAGCGCAAAGGACAAATTTCGGATGATGTGAAATGATGAGAAATGGGGTCAAATACAGAGATATTGAGGATAAAAGTCTATGGAGAAGGTGGTCGTCTGGGAGTCTTAAGTTTCTTATAATACTTGATGCAAGCAAGGATAAATAAGGTGACCATGCAAATGATCATCCAAAATGGGACATGAAAAGGGCTGTCAATATTAGGCAAACCAGGGTACATCATTCCCTTTCGGATAAAAGTCATAATAGGATTGATTCTGACAGTCTCTTTGGAAAATTATGATGGTAAGAATGGGAGCATTGAGAATTGGAAATGGGAGTGTTTCAGGAGCACTGAGTTCTCTGCAACCCTAAATTTATTTCTGCTAAGTACAGAAGGAGGCCAGAAAAGGGGTCGTGTGTTGCTGTTGGCCTCAGAGCTCCAAGCTGCCAATTTCACCTACGAATTAGGAATTCCAATAGTAGAGACTCTTATTTTTTATTGTTAAGTCTTTTCAATGTGAAACTATCCAATAGTAATAAAATATTTCCAGAACAATATTCAAAATGCTCATACAAGTCACGAGTAGCAGCAGTCAGAACCCAATGAAAGTCTATGATTTCTGTCTACTATTTGAGTGCCTTTCAAAAAAAACAATGAGGGCCTCTAGTGGCCAGAATGTTTCCAGGTAGCCAGTTACAACATCACAGAATGAACTGGAAAAAAATATGAGCCATCACCTGGTCCAGACACTTGCCTCTAGTTATAAAAATCTGTGTGCAAAGGCCAGGATTGTACACACCATAGGTGCCTAATAAAGGATGGAATTAACTCTAAGCCTAGAGGTTAAATCTTATCCAAGAGGCACTCTTGCTCTGGACACTGCCACTGGAGACCATCCCCTCACCAACACCATTACCTCCCCACACCTTCTCCCCAACTTTGGGTAGAGTTTGTAAGGAGTCAGACCACTTACAACCTTGTAAACTAGATTAAAGATCTTGGTCATTATCTAAGAGCAATTGAAAGCCATTGAAATGTTTCATGCTGAGAGATGTTGGGGGAAGGGGTAGTGTCATATTCAAAATTGCATTTGAGAAAGAGTACTCTGGCTACAGGGTGGAGAGCAGTCTGTAAAAGGGCAGAGTTGATTCAGGGATATAGGATGGACTAGGATAGTGGAGGGGATAGAGACGAAAAGAACTAAAAAGTTTCAAGAGATGTTAAGGAGAAAACACAGCAGGACTTGGAGGTATATTCAGTACAAAGGATGAAAGAGTGATTGGCGTCAAGGATCACACTAGATTTGGAGTGTACAGTGTTCATAGAGAAAGAAAACACTGGAAGAAGACACAGGCTAGAAGTAGGGTGGGGGCAGACCACGGCTTTGGCTTTGGATAGCCTGTTGACATGGTGTTGACTCATACAAGTGTTCATAGAGAAAGAAAACACTGGAAGAAGACATAGGCTAGAAGTAGGGTGGGGGCAGAGCACGGCTTTGGCTTTGGATAGCCTATTGACATGGTGTTGACTCACGTACTATTAGAGATACTGAGTAAGACAGCTGACTAGACTGATCACTGCAGAAGAGAGGCCTGGATTGGAGGCGCCATATAGTGAGTCATCTGCATGTGACTCTATTTTTTTAATCTTTCCATGAGGAATATTAATTTATTTGTCTGTTTGCTTGCTTGCTGAATGTTTGTTTGTTTGATCAATTGATCTTGATTGATTTTGGCTGTCTAGAATCCTAATTGCACCCTGATCTCTTTTTGAGAACTGTATTGAGCTTTCCACTATGGTGATCAAAGGGCTTCACCAAAGTTCCACTCAGCTATGGGATATGCTATGACTTATGCTCAGCCAATGGGATACTCTTTGCCAGAGCTCACCTACAACCTGAGGTTGTGGAGCCGGGTAAAAGTAGCTCGTCAGCCCAAGAGCAGCCGGAATAGCCTGGGGTCCTGCTGTTTTTACTTCACAGCCGTTGCTGTGGTTCCTGATGCCCAGCCCTTGGTTCCTCCCCATTATCCCAACCACCCGTTGAGTCTGTGAGCCTCCCCTATCTTCACATAATTTTTTTTTTTGCTTAAATTGAGCAGTCAGTTTCTTAACATTAAGAACACTGACTGATAACTCTCCTATTCACTTTCTATTTATATTTCTTTCTCTTTCTCCAATAAAAAATTTTTTTCCATTTTTCAATCCTAACTTCTTTCTTACTGGCTAACTTTCTACCACTGCCATTCTTTCTACATTTCATCTTTCTTTTTACCTTTCCTTCCATGGACCTCTGCTACCCCTCACTATCTGGTCAAATTAAAGATGCAAGGTTAAGAAGTAGAATGAATATACCAACTTCATAAATTCAGGAGTTTAACACTTCTGACAAGTTGAAATGAGAAATTGAAACTTATGGGATGAAATTTAATTAAGATAAATGCAAATTCCTGAGCTTAGTTTCAGAAATGAAGTCTAGAGAAATGAGCAAACAATGGTTTAAGAGCAAATTCTATTAAAAAACAAAAACAAAAACAAAAACCTATACGTAGGATTGCCAGATAAACTACGCGAGATGCACTTATACTAAATAATTATGGTTTATCTGAAATTTAAATTTAACAAGGTGCTCTATCTTTATTAGTAAATCCAGCAGCCTTATTCTTGAGGTTCCAGTTAGTTGAAAGATCAATATAGGCCTTCGGACATGGGCGCCCTGGGAAGCCAATCAATTTTGCAGTACACAAATAGAAGGATGACTAGATTCACTGAGCTCAGTAGAGCATGTACTGATCACTGCACCTTTCCAGGCCCCACTCCTGGAGAGATGCTAGTGAACTAGAACACTGTTCACAGCTGGCAGTGAGAATGGAAACCACATCTTAGGAGGAATAGCCAAAAGAACCTGAGAAGGGGGACCTAAGTGGATCATGCCACCAAGACTCCCAGAAAGACCCTGATTCCTGCTTTTTCTTCTAAGCCTGATTATCCAGCCTTCTCTTCAATGTTATGAGCAGCCTAATGTTTCAGCAAGAAATTCCTTTTCTTCTTAGGTTTGCCAACGTCAATTTCTGTTGCTTGCAAAGGAAGTTCTCAAGTGGTACAATATTTTTTTTTGCCATTATCTGAAGGGATCTTTTGCAGAAGAGAATTCAGTCATCTTTAGAGAACAAAGCTAGAACCTGAGGATTAAATCAGATAAGTCAACATGGAAAAGGACATTTTAATTATCTGAACAACCCCCAATCATAAAGGCCTATGGGTTGATGAGAGAGGTTCAGGAAGAAACAGGATGACCAACAGATAAGGACAAGATTCCTGACCTAACTGGGTAAAAAGACTGGATTAAATGCTCTATAATGGCATGTTTTGTTTTAAATTAACTTTGTTCAAATAAAATTTTAAGTAAAAAATAAAACAAAATATCCCAAAGCTAAGAAACTATGGTAGTTGCAGATGGGAACCAAGTTCCCTCTGTTTATCCTTCCCTTAAACTTATAATTGTTCCCTCTGTTTATCCTTCCCTTAAACTTATAATTGTGGAACCTAGGACTCATCGAAGCATAGTTTAAAATTATAGGACTGAAATAACTACTATTTATTGGGCATTTTCAAAGTCTCAAGCACTCTGCTCAGTACTTTTAATGTATTATCTTATTTAATCCTCTCCCAAACTATATGAAGTAAGTACTATTAATAGCCCCATCTTACAGTTGAGGGAATGAAAGCACAGAGAGAGTAATCAGTTTATTCAAGGTCACAGAGCTGGAAGATAGAAGACCTATAATTCAAATATAGGTGGTCTAACTATTGAGGCTGCACTCTGAATCACTATGCTATTTTGCTTTTAAGATCTTATGATTGAATGAAATTTAATTATAAATGCTTATCATTCCTATTCAGTTCTGTGTTTCTTTCATTCATTTATCATTGGATTAATTTAAGCTTTTCTAGGCTTTTCTAATATAGCACCAACTCCAATAAATTTAATTTGTTCTTTACGACCCTCAGTTCACAGTTTTCCCTTTATATGATTTTTCTTAATTATATTTTTAAAAATGATTTCACGTTCCCTTCTAAACTAGTTGCTTTATGGTGTCAGCTCCTAGGGTTGGCTGTAAGACTGTGTTACATAGGAAGGGTCAGTGTTTATGCCATCGGTTTGGGTTTTCATTGTGCTTCCTTTATCTTTTCACAGCAAAACAAAGTGGGGGGAAGAGACTGGATTTGTTTGCTGGACTTCATTTGACCAAATGAAGATGGAGGTTTCTTGATGGTCACAGCCCCGAGAGAGAGGCAGGCAGTGGAAAAAGCAGTGGCACACACTAATTGTCCCAGCGTTCACTTCGACCTCTCTTCCGCCTGTCACGGAGCGTCAGACAGGTAGGTTTGAAGCAGCAGGAGCAGCCTGACCTCATCAAACACTTTCCCGACCTTGCCTAGGAAAGCCGCCAGCTGTGGCTCATGGAGGTCAGTGGCTGGTGTGAACAGAGTTGCTGTCACCCGGTCTCCTAGGCTCAGTGTGATCCTCGACTCTTTCATGCTGTCGACCACATCCTGCTATTCTCTGGCCCCATGTGAGAAGGCAGATTCCTGAAGGCATAGGACATTAGGACCAGAATCTAAGTTAGGGGCCTGGGTTCAGGAGAAGGGGTGCAGAGGAGCAGCTTCCCCTCCTTCATGCATCTGTGTCCCCCTTTCCACCAGTGGACCTTCTGCCGCCCTGTGAATCCATACTATCCATTCTATTACTCAGCGCCTCTAACGGGGTGTCAGGGGCTCCGTTTCTCTTCGTAAGGTGCTCTCAAATACTGTTTGTCTAACGTCACCTGTGAACCCTTGAGGCATGAACCATTACTTCGTATTTTATAAAGGATGATGTTAAGTTCAGCACTCCATAAATATAAAATGGTGAATAGCAAATTTCCCCCATGCCGAAGCCATTTCATTTTCTTCAGCAAAACGGCTCCTTTTATTTCCACGCAAAAAGCCCAACAAGGGAAATTTCTTCATTGCTCAGACAGCTACAAAATGTGATCACATTTTTTCCCCACAGCTAATGTGCTCTTATGTATAAAATTTAAATTTGAAAGTCTGAGCAGATGGCCTATAAAGTTCTTGTTTTCCCTCTGAATTTAATTTCTTCCTGCTTATAGTATAATTTTTTTAAAAAAAATCATTTAAAAAGGCACAATAAAATGTTTCAATAAATTGTAATAATCATTATCTTAATGATTGTTCTTTCCTGAAGGTATCCCAGAGGAAAGATTGGACACTTGACATTGGGTCTAGAATCTTACCTGCCCTGTCATGTTCACAAACATTAATCAATACCACAAAACCTTGCCAGTGGGGCCCTGCTCATTTTGCAACTGCTTATCACTCTTAATTTGAACTACACAGAAATTCATTTTATCTTAGAAAACAAAAGGTCAGGGGGTATCTATAGAAACCTGCCTACTCCATGGCTGTATATTTTAAGTAAATTCGCTGCATACAAGAATACAGGCAAAATGTTTAGGCTCTTTGAAAAAAATATTATTTTTGAGTGCTTTAAGAGCCATTCCATTTCATTTCATTCAGAGCCATTAATGAGCTAATTATCATTTTACTAAAGGAGGCCCATGGGACTTCAGCTTAGCAATACTTAGTTGATCATCAGTTTTGGTGATTATATGTATGCTGTTTTTCAAACTATTCTGTAATTCAGATTCTTCCCTATCTTAACCAGCATTTCCCAATATTGAAAGAATCAAGAAGACTGACTCAATGTGGCTTCTGGTTTATATAAGTCAAGTATCTCTAGTAAGACATGCATAGAGTGGTGGGGTTTTTGTTTGTTTGTTTGTTTTTTACCTTTTTTGTGTGTCATTTACTACATTTAAAGGTACTTATCCATACGAAGGCTAGATAAGTTGACAAATTGTGGGGACTGACATTACTCTTTTATCTCAAAACTAGTTTGCAAATTGAACTCATCAACATCATTCTGACCTTATTTGCAAGGCTCAGGAGTGAGAGTACAAATGGAAACTCACCTATTCTATGTCCATATAGGTTAAAGTTATAAATCAAGCTAATACATGTGAAATAAAGTACATTCGATCTATCTATTTTGAAAAATATACCTCATCAGAGAGTCCTACCTTAGTCTGGAAAATAAAAAGCCAGTTTCAAATTTAGAACTCTTGGATCGTGTACTGTACCTGAACATGGTAGCAAAGACATCAGTACCCAGCCTGCTATGAACCCACCTTTGCTTCCCCCACCCCAGTTCCATCCTGCACTGAAAGGGGCATCATGCATTCACAGTGCATGTACCTTCTGGCTCGTATCTCCAAGCTCCAGCTCTACCTTTTCCCTTCCCTCCCTGCAAACAGTTGCCCCTTAGTCACCTGCCAGGTCTAAGGTTGCAAACACTAGCAGCATAGTCTTCCCTTGGGAAAATGAGGAAGAAGGTCTTTCCTTGGAAGAGGCCCATGCAAGTTGTGGAAGCGGGCTCAAGGCCATTAGGCTAGAACATGCCAGGTCGTAGGTAGGAAGAATATGGTCTAGTAGGTGCAGAGAAAAGAAGGGTCCAGGTAGAATCTTGTCTGTCTATCATGTCATGTTCACGGTCATCTATTGAGATAATAAAACCTTGGACTCTTTGCCCCAATAATAAAGCTCTAGCCACAGGATGATCCAGGGCAGGGGCCCCTCTAAGAGCAGGACTGCCTGCTGTCATAGCATTATGAAGTAGGCCAGCAATACTTGTTTTGCAAACATTTCCTAGGCACTGAGAATTAGCATTGGCAAGAGATCCTGCTATGCAGCATAAGGAAGACAAACATCTATGAAATTTGATCTCTGTCTTCAAGGAACTTACAGTCTAGTTGGGAAGATCACAAACACAAAAATAACTTCTACAGAGACGAAAGCCCAAGAGCCAAAGAAATCAAGTCAGTTGTTTGTCCTTCTCAAGAAGTAGTTAGAGACTAAGAAGGATGAAGTAAACAAGTCTTTAACCACTTAGATAAAATGTTCAGCTGCCTCCCTAAATCAGCCTTTGTGACACTCCTTGATAAAGCTTAGTATTATCCTATGGAACACTCTGGAAATAAACAGGTTAAGATTTTGGCTCCCATCCCTGAACAAATCGGATGCAGGCAGGATTAGAAGTAGAAAGATTTAGCTCCCAGTTCAGCACAGTGTGTGCCAACCCATCTGCCCACATCAATGTCTATTTAAAAGTGAAGCCAATCAGACTAGCCTCATCTTCACCTGTCCTACTGATTGCCCATAGCAAGGGAGGAACTGAAAGCCCACAAGTTGGTCTGGAAAATTGAGTCTCTATGCAATTTCCAGTCGCGTGTCTGCTTGGAGGCACTCAGCCAACAAAGCCATCAATCTGGCAGTTTTTTAACACTGACCCAGTATATATTTGCTAGGCCATTTGCGCCATCTGCCATACAAATGTCAGTTAAGGAAATAGCATGGAGTTGTGGGAATACCAGGGTTAAAATGCCATTTAGCGAGAATGCACTGGTTCCAGCAGCAATTGCCCACAGGAGAACAAAGAACTGGGAGAGCCAAGGGTAACAGAAAGAGAACAGAGGTGTAACAGATGAAGGCTCCCAACCTGGCTTTCTCTTCACTCTGGCTTATTTCATTATGGCACCTTCAAAAACATGGCCCTTTCTTACTGACAAAGACACTCTGTATGATTCCATTGAATTAAAATGCTCATGTAGCGACTATAAGTGTGTGTGTATATTTGCATGTGTTATATGTATATAATATATAGTACATATTGTCATACTGATTGATAACATACAAGTATTAAATATATTTATTTCTATAAATAAAGAGTATATAAAATTTATAAACATATATATAACTATATAAAATTTTATACATGTACATACGTATATAAAAATTTTTACAGGGAAAAATGGCACCCGTCGTCTCATTTCCCCAGCATGGCTCTCTGACCCTCCTGAGTATTGCCTCCTGGTTTTGGTCTATATATTAGCAATACTTGTAACCATCTATTGAGCCCTTACTATAATATTCTGGTACTGTATTTGCTGCCAATTTGATATTTCTCTAATGTTTGAATCAATACTAAAAGGTTGATATTTTCTCCTAATTTTGTGAATGTAAGAAATGAGGATCAGAGATTTTATTTAAAGCCCAAGAACACACAGCTTGTAACTGAAAGACTCAAACTTCAAATCAATCCATCCTTTTCCAATACTCATGTCCCTTGTACTGTAGCCACTCCTGTATGTATGCATACTTATTTATATACAGTTAAAATTGAACATATACTATTTCGTGTTGACCTTTATTCAGTTAATAAGACATAATAAATATTTTTCTTGTTTTTATATAGCCTTCATGTTTATCACTTTTAGAGCTAGATGATAATCCATCTAATGATTTATATGAATTTATTAAACAATGTATTTAAACTCTCTCTTTCTTTGTCTCTATCTCTGTTTCTTTCTCGCTGTCTCTCTGTCTCTCATTTTCGTTCTTTCTCTTTCACAGTTAATACGACAATGAACATGTTGGTATATATAGTTTTTTCTTCTGTTGTATTATTTCCTTAGGATAAATTTCCAGGCGTAGATACTGGGTCAAACAGTATGATGATTTTATGACACTTGGTACATATTTTCAAGTTGATTTTCGAAAGTATTCCATTAGAAGCATATGAGTCCTTCAACTTACAATGACTGTGCCAGTACTGGATATTTTATCAAACTTTCTTCTTGCTAATTTATTAAATTTTAAATGGTGCCTAAAGCTTGCTTTTGTTTGCATGGTTTATTCCAAAATAGTAATCAATATTTCCCCCATCTGCTTGTTACTGCTCTTATGTTGTCTCATAGACCTGCTCTCTCTCCCTAGCCCACCTAATTCAAGGTGCTTTATAGAGATATGTACTCACTCTTAAGTGGAGGAACTATTACCTCTCTGCCTTATTTTCTTTATTCTTGAGAAAACATCTGAAGAGAAAATGTTAACTTGACATATAAAATGTCAGTGACAAATCCTCCGGAACGATGCCTAAAACTGAAATAATCAAGAGGTAGCAGTATGAGCAAGTTATTTGGAAAGATGTAGGTAAATATCAAAAGAAACAGCTGAAAGAGCTTTAAAGAGGTAACTTCTGGGGGGTGGGGGATGGGGACGGGACAGGGAGCTGCTCTTTGTCATAAGTCCTACATAACTATTTGACTTTTTATGTAGCAATTACAATTGATGAAAAAAATACAATTAAATTTACAAATTTTTCTCAACAAATGCATCGGAGGCTCACAATGCTGTACCTCTGTTTGGGAAAATCTTCCAATTAAGTTTTCTTCTCTCAAAAATTAACTCATATTTTGCATCTCCTTCCCATCGCTCACAGCCACAGGACGCTAAAAGGGAGGGACAAAATCTGGCCAAATTGTGTTCAGAGTGGCTAATGAAGTCATGTCTTTCTGAATTCCAGATTCTCATTATTTCCCCTTTTTTATGTACTTTGTATAGACTTAATGAGTGCTCCTACATTGCAGTGGGGGTTCATAACAGGAGGGGTCCTCTCTCCAGAGAAAAATCGATGCTCATTAACAAAAGGGAAATGGATCTCCAGACTAGTTTTGTGTTGGGAAGCTAGGATTCAAACACATGTGAGCAGTGGTCCGTCATTCTACTCTTATAGGAGCAAATTGAAATTACCCGAGATGAATCGTGCCCCCTAAAACCAAGCTGATTTTTAGACGCAGACCACCTTTACAGGCGTATGACCTTGAGCAAGTTATTTAACCTTTCTTTGTCTCAGTTTTCTTATCTGTAAAATGGAGACAACAATCATACCTGTCTCATCATTTTCGGAAGAATTTCATGAGTAAATACACTGAAAGGTTTTAGAACAATGCCTATTGCAGCACAAAAACTCAGTAAACGTTTTCAGATAGCATTATCTTTGTTATTATTTTCATTTGACAGCTTACCCTAGTGTGTAGGAAACTTTGTCCATGATCATGCAGCATGGCATAACTGCGTATAGAGATTTATATTAAATTAGAAATGAGATATTGAGATACTAACGTTGACTCTGCTACTTATCAGCTGTGCAAGACATGAATTTCCTCACTATGAATCCTGATACCTAGTTCATAAGATTGACTGAGAAGATCAAAGAAGACACTGTTTTTGAAATCCGCTCTTCTCATTTTTGCCAGGATATGTTGCTCAAAGGGACAAAGAGAGCATGGGTGGAGGAAGAATTATAGCAGTTACCTGAGATGGTTGGAGCTGAACCAGCTTCTTAGCCCTAATGGCACCAATTGCAGGTGATTGGTGGGAGAGCAGTGGGAGCAGAGAGGGCTATTGACCACATGTTCATTACTTAACATGCAATTATTGTTGAGCCAGGTGCTGTGCTAGGAGATAAATCAGGTCACTGCCCTCAATGAGCTCAGTGCAATACAGAAACAAAGACAAACATAATTAGAATACTGTGTTCTAAGTACAAGAATGGAGCTGTACAGCTGGCTGCATAAAGGAGAGGTGCCTAGGGTGTGGGGAAGCTGCTTGGAAGAGAGGTGTATTAGTAATCTGTTGCTGTGTAACAAGTTACTACAAACTCAGTGGCTTAATACAGTTCACATATGTTATTACATCATTTCAGCAGGTCAGGAATCTGGGATGACTTACCTGGGTCCTCTGTTTCATGGTTTCCTGCGTCCTCTGTTTCATGGTTTCCTGCAATAGTGCAATCAAAATATCAGCCCAGGTATGCAGTCTCATCTGAAAGCTCTACTGAGGGAAAGATCTACTTTCGAGCTTCATGGTATTGGCAGAATTTGTTTCTGTGTGTGCTATGGGACTGAGGGCATCAATTCTCCCCTGCTGGCTGGAGGCTTCTCTGAGTACCTTGCCCTGTGGACTTCTCCAACATGGCAGCTTGCTTCATCAAAACATGCAAGCCAAAAAGGTGAAAGAGAGAGCCTGCTTACAAGATGGGCATTGCGGTTGTCTGCAACCTTACCGTGGAAGTGGCACCCCATCACTTTTTTATACTAATAATTACTTTTGCCAATGCTCGGCAAATCACTAGGTTCAGCCCACACTCAAGGAGAGGGAATTACACATGTGCATGAATACTAAGAGGCAGGAGCCACAGGGTGCTGTCTACGGAAGTCAGCCTACCCCGAAAGGACTCATGATTCTCGAAGCATGAGAAGGTGATATCAGTGTACACGAGAGGAAAGTAGAGTGTCGTGGAGGAGACAGGAGAAGCAAACTTAAAATAAAGGGGGGAAAATGTGTGCTTCAAATAATGGAAGGAAATGAGACAATTGATACAGACAAGGAAAGAACAGTGGTGAATTTTGAAGAGAAAAACAAATACTGTTAGTCTTGCCTATGCAGTGGTTTTAAGGCCACATTTCCGGTGAGGATTATTTTCCTAAATTTATTTTGAATTGGTGAGTGGATAAGAGGTCAGAGTGACAGTGTTGGACATGTGGTGAGGGCTGAAGCAGAATGGCAGTCAGTCTGTTCCCTTGGCTTTCTATTTTTAATTTATTTATTCAATAAATTGACTTCTCCTTTAGACTACACTCTGTGATGGCCATGTAATTATTTTCTTAATATCTGTCTTGATACTTTCCTGTCCTTTTAATTTTTAGTGTACCCCATGTTCTCATGTTTTTGTTGTTTTCCTGATGTGCTTGTAAAAAAAAAATGATTGCAAAGAATCACTGCCATTATATTGCGTATTTCAGCCTAGAATTTGATATTCTCACTGGTCCCCATTATTCCAGCCAGAATTTAAATTATTATAATGAGAGAGAATGACGAGTGCTCTCAACTGAGGTTTGGGGTTCAATTAGGCCACTGTCCTCTGCCTCAATACCCATAGCCATGAAACGGGAATAGGAGGACCCACCACCCCATACGAGATATCAAATTAAGTCATGTAGTAAGTGCACCTTAAAAATTATAAATTATAATTACACTATACAAGGAAGTGATTCATTCCACAAATGGTTGTTGAGTGCACTGCAGAAGACACAGTGGAAGCCTCTAGAATTGAACGTGGCCTTTATGTTTGAGTGGCTTGATGGTAGTAGAAAAGACATTTCAACATATCCTTAGAATACAGTTTCCTAAATGTGATAATGAAAAGTAAAACAAAGGCCATTAAGACTATTGACAAATTTATCACATTATATTTTAAATACTCATCCTATTTTTGTAAAGTCACACAACCACACTTAAATATTATTGAGCATCTGTTCTGTTGGGAGGGGTGGGCAGGGGTTTGGCTATGACATAGTGTGGTGGTTAAGTACATGGATTCTGGAGAGAGCCTGAGTTCAAATTCTGAAATACTTACAAACTGTGCAAACTTGAGCAAGTTAACTTAACCATGCTGTACCTCAGTCACCTCTTTTGTAAAATGTCTATAATAGTATCTATATCATACAAGTGTTGGAAGGAGTAAACAAGTCAGTAAAAGCAAAGTTCTTTGAAAAGTGTTTGGCATATAGTAAGCACAATACAAGTGTTTGCTTTTGTAACTGTGGGCAAAGCACTGGGCTGGGCCTAAAGAATGTGGCAAAGAACAAGAAGAATAGAGTCCTTGCCCTCCAGTGACTTAGAATCTAAAGAATGAGTCTCATGCTCAAATCATCTAGACCAGGAAACTGGAAGTTATCTGAGACACATTCCTCTTCTGCAATCTACTGATATACGCCCACCCCTCACAACTGGTCACAGAGTCAGATTGTGAACATTTTCCAAAGATCTAATATCTATTCCCTCCTCCCCAACCTCATAGCCCCTGTATTTATGGGAAGTAACTCATCTTCCCTCAACTGCACAGTGCCTTCACCCCCAATGCCTCCTCCATGCTATTGGCAGTGTGTCAGTCTGATTACCCACATTCCTGATTCGAATGCCTAGAGTGTTTCTTCACTGCGTCTTGGAACAAATTCAAGCTCCCTAACAAGACTCTTCATAATCCATTCCTTGCACACCTCAATACTTAGCCAGAGGCAGTGTCGCATAGTGGTTAAGGACACAGACTCAAGAGGCAGAATTAGAATCCAGCTTAACCATTTACAAACTCTATAATCTTGGTTAAGTTACTTCATCTATTAATGGTAATAATAGCCACCTCATGAGGTTTTTGTGAGGATTAAATGACAACATGTAAAATGTTATCTAACATGGAATAAGCATTATATAAATGTTAGTGATGATTATTACCTCTTTAACTCCTCCATCCTATTACATTCATATAGAACCATTGCTCATTCCCTATGTGTTGTCTTATCTATCTGTTCCTCCTATTCCTCTCACCATCCCATGTGGTAGATGGACCTTAGGGTAAACCCCAATGCTTCCCTCCTTATAACGTTCATGCTTTTGTGTAATTCCCTCCGCTTAGGTGCAAGTGAGACCTGTGATTTGTTTCTAACCAACAATATATCATAGGTGATAGGATGTCTTTCCATGATTTTGTTACATTGTATAAGACTTTGTCTTAAAGACTAGACTGTAGAATCCCTTGCTGGCTTAATGAAGAGACCATACTGGAGAAGGCCACATAGCAAGGAACTACAGGCTGCCTCTAGGAAATGTAGGTGGCATCTAGAACCTTAGGATGGCCTCCATCTAACAGCCAACAAAATACAGGGCCCTCCGACATACATCCATGAGGAAATGAAAGCTGTCAACAACCTGAATGAGCTTAGAGATAGATTCTTTCCCAGTCAAGCCTCCAGATGAGAATGCAGCCCCCCTGACATCTTTAGTACAGCACTGAGAAAAAAATGCTACACCAAGAAAAATAGTTTTATCTATTTTTATTGTTAAAAGAAAACTCTGGCAGAATGTTTCAAAGACTAGCTAAGAAGTGTTGGGGATAATTTTTTCAGTTGGCCAAATATTGGAAATGCATGTTGAAATAGACCAGTTCACAAGAAACATGGATAAAACTCAACCAACTTAGAAGAGATGTCATTTAAATTTATTCAACAGAAATAAACAATAGAGAAACTGGCAGATTCTCAAGTTCTTAAACTTTTGTGAAAATAAGTAAATTTTAAAGTATCTATTTAAAGGAAAAGTAAAACAGTTAAATTACTACTTCTTCCTTAGGAGTGCATGACTTAATTTATGAAAGAGTTCAAGTTGATTATTTATCCTTATTGCGAAACCTTCTTGTTTACTGTGTTATATTGCATCTGAGAAGAAACAAAAGCAGAAGAAGCCCTCTGTAAATAAAAAATATTAAGCCTGGCCAAAGCATCATTTAACCACAGATAAAGTCTGAATTTTTCCTGGTGTGTGCTTTCTGCAGATCAGGGCCTCTGCAGGCAGGCAAATAAAGAGCAATCCAGCTGCTGAGATGGAATGATGGAGGGGTGTATGTGTGGGCGCCTGCTGCTAACATTCAGTGATAGCTGTTGCCCTATGGTGTTAGGTTAGTTGCTGAGAGGCATAAGTTAAGTATTAACTTTGAACAATAATGGCTATTTCACATTGCAGGTGTGTCCAGCAACATCTCAGTTAACTCTCTGTGTTGCTTGGGGAGATATTACAAATGTCAAACATGAAATATGTAGTGCCTGGCACATAGTAGGAATACATTAATATCAGTTGAATATAAATCTGAACTGCTACTCTAAAATGGTTTCCTGCCTTTGGGAATTTAATGCTTGCAATTAGAACTGGTAATACCTGTCCTTACATTTATTTAGATGATATTTTGGCCTGGGAGGCCAAATGTTGCTAATTTAAGGATGTGATCTGAGACCAAATAAGGAACTGTGTATTTTTAACTTAGGTTTGCACAATACCAATAAGGAAGAACACTGGATTTTATTATGGCCTTTTGTATTCAAGGAAAAAGAAGGATAGTATGTTGGGGGAAAAGAAAACTAACTCAATTAATTGGTTTTATCAGAGCAGCCAATGGACAATGTTGCTCTAAGCTTTGGAGCCTGTGTAGCCAAGGTCCCCTCCCATCTTGGGCCGACCTGCGTCTGCTACATGAGAATAAGGATTATATTAGTTTCCTCCTGCTGCTGTAACAAATACCACAAATTTAGTGGCTTAAAACAAATACATTTCTTCTCAAAGAATCCTGGAAGAATCTTAAGAACTTGAAAATCAGTCTCAGTGAGCCAAAGTCAAGGTGTCTATAAGGCCGGTTCCTTCTGCAAGCCATGGAGAGAGAACTGGTTTCCTTCCGTTTTTCAGCTTCTGATGGCCATTTGTATTCTTTGGCTTTTAACCCCTTCTTCTATCTTCAAAACACCTCACCCAGTCTCTGCTGCTCACATCACACTTCCTTCTCCTCTAATACAGACTTTTGTGGTTACATCAGGCCCATCAGATAATCCAGGATAATCTTCCACATATCAAGATGCTTAACTGAACCATAACTGCAAGGTCCCTTTTGCCATATAACGTAACAAATTCCTTACATTAGGGGATTAGGATCTGGGGATGAGCACATGGATATCTTGGAGGACCATTCTCTAACCTACCACAGAGATTTAGCCACAAGTCTAATTGATAGAATATCCAGAGTTAAATAAGACAATGCAAATTTAGGATCAAAACCAAAATTTTGCCTAAGAAATGCTCTTTTAAGTTGGCATGTTTCTTTGCCTCTTTCAGCTAACAGTTTCCCAACCCATTTTTCTTCCACAGGACAAAGCAGTATACCCGAACTTATCAATACAGACTGCTCCCTCCTCATCTCCACAGTGTTCTGTGGCTGTGAGAACCACTGCTTTTAGCCCTCAAGGGGTCCACAGATTATGCTGGGATTAGTAATTAGTAATTCCTAACTTTTTCCGTGAGGATTCTCTCCTGGTCCCCTGGTAACCTAAAGATGTAAATTTATTTCTGATCGTGCTCAACAAACTCAGAGGGAATTTACTCACCTCTATCAGCATAAAAATGTCCCCACGTCATGCTTTCTCCTGACTGGCTTCATTTCCTTTCTCAAGCTCAGCCAACACAAGCTCAGCCAACACAAAGTAAAATCAGCTCCTGGGCTTTTACATCCTGTGACTTGTACTCATCAAGCCTTATTGGTGCCAGCGGGTGGGTGAAAATTGGGAGCAGGGGGATACTGGGCTGGGCTGAGCATGAGTCATTCCCCCTGATGTATTTGGCTCCTGATGTCATCAAAGATCAGTGTTCTATTCTATTTCCTATATTAAACAGGGGCAGAGTTGCCAGCTGGGAGCAGCTTGCCCTCTGCCCCTGCGAGAAAGCCAAGTAAAGTTTGACTTGCCCATCTCATGCCCCATCACAACATACACGGACAGAAATTTTCTCTACTTGATTAGAATCTGTCTTAGCGGGCTTGCCAGATTCTGGTAGCCGAAAGATACTCCTACACAGCAGTTTTCTTTCTCTCTCTCTTCTTTTAGCTTGGCACTACCTTGTCAACAGGTGTGATCAACAGTAAGGAAACACACAGTGCCAATGCTCCCGTTCTGGTCCACGATGAGAACCCACTACTGAAAAGATGGCACTCACAGATTTAGGCAGGCTGCCACGAAATCGTCCTTCCTTGGCACTGGTGCCCATGGTGAGCGTCTAGGCAACTTTTGATTGGGCACCGTGCCCTCCAAGCAGATGGGCATGAATGTAGGCAGGCAAGAGACCATTTATTTATATCAACTGTATTTGCTGAGGGCAGGGTTCCCAGCTGGGAACATCAAAACAGCTCTTTGTCCTAGCCGTCTGTAGCTCTGATGGAGGTGATGCAGCCTTGCAAATTCAGCTGGATTAATTTTGAAAAATAAGAACAATGTTTCTATGGACACCAGGGGACACTTTTGGCTCTCTTCAATGGTTCAGAACACAGAACAGGCTGGGTCCAAGTCATTTTAATAAAATCTCCTGTCCCTGTTCGAATTTGGTGGGAGAAAGCCAAGAAAGCTTCCCAAATCAGGCCAAATTTAGGTGAACAGAGTCAGCCCCACATGCAAGCCTGCTTTGTGAGTCCTTTCACACACAATGGCAGTGGCTTCCAAAGAAAATTAAGCAGAAGTCACCCAGATTCGCAAGCTGGGAAAGGCACTCTGGTTGATCTCACCACTGCACTATTTTTCTAAGCACCCATTAACCTTCCTGTTGTCCCTCCTGTAAGGGATGAATGGGATCAAGTGTGAGCTGAAAGTATAAGGGTAGACGTTAGAGCTGACTTTCATGAGAACTTCACTTGGTTTTAAGGGTAAATGAATAAATTAAAAAAAAAAAAGAATTATCTGTATTTAGACATCTGAACAACTGAGGTCATCTCTGAAGAGCATAACTTTATTATTAATATTAGTATTAGCTACCAAAATATATTGCTTGCTTACAATGCATCTGGCATTATCTTAAGCACTTTCCAGGCAATCTTTCAAAAAGTTTTCACAATAACCCTGTGGAGGTGGTCCTATTGTTAGTATTATCATACAGATGAGCAAAATGAAGCTTAGAGAGACTTACCCAAAGTCACACAGCTAGAAACTGGGATAACCAGGGTACAAACCTAGGACTGCCTAACAACAGAGCCCACGTGTTAGAGGAGATCATTAAGAGGACATGACCACTGGTCGAGATACAAGCTGGACCCAAGAACCTGGAGGCTCTCACCCCTCCCCTGTGCTTGGGATGTACACTCTGCCCACCATTCCCACAGTGGGAGCCATCTCAAGAACGTGGCCTTGAAAGAGTAAGGTGTTACAGCAACCACCTGGACTAAATATGTGGCTGAACCTAGTTAAGGTCTCTATATAAACTTTTAAGATTCTAGCGGGCAGGTACAGAGGTCTACCTATCTTTTGGCCACCCAAGACAAGGCTGGTATGTAAGTTCCTTTGCTTTTTAAATCTGACACCTACCAATTTGGAGAGGTCTGCCTCTTTTTTTCAGTCTCTCTTTGCCCTTCATGTATGAGGGGCCAGTTTGCAAACCAACACAAAACTACATCCTACTTCCTCCAGAAACATTGAAAGCTACCAATCTATTTAGTAATTGGCTTGCCTATCTTGGAGATGTTTTTTTAAATAGTAGTTTAGGTCAATGCGTCTCAAACTGTAATGTGCCTGCAGATCACCCGGGAAGTTTTTATAATATGCAGATTCAGATGCAGTAGACCTCGTTCAGTAGAATCTGCCTGAATCTACCTGAGTCAGTATAGTAGATTGCTGCATTTCTAACAAGCCCATGAGGCTGGCACTCAACTACACTGAGGGTGGCGAAGTTTCAAGTTAGAGCCCTGAGTCTCAATCTTGGCTGCACATTGAAATGACCTGGAGTGTACTAAAAAACACCAATGCCCACATTGCACCTTCAGAGATTCTGATTTAATTGTTTGATGACGATTGAATTCTTTCTTACCAGGACTTTATCATGTGTTTGAGACGGGTATGCTGAATTTTAAAAGATGCCCTCAGTTGCATTTCTTGCAGATAGAAAGTAAGACAATGGATGAAGATGTGCTGTTGGAAGGCCCTCCCAAATCCTCATCAGTTCCTTCTCCCGACGCTGATTATTTATAACCATCCTGGAGGCAGGTGACAGGATAGACCTATCACCCCTACGGTGGTCTCTAATGTAAACAGCTGGGAGCAAGAACTGACCGAGATCAGCAGCACCGCCGCAGTCATTTAGAGCAGAGCGTGACGAAGTGTCTGCTGATAGAGGCAATAAGAAATTACCATCAGAAACAGTCTTTCTATGGCATAGGTTTTGTGGATTGTCATTTTTTGTTTGAGAGGATCTGAATAGGAAACATGGGGCCCAACCTTTAATCAATTACACATAACAAACAGTAGTATGGATCAGGTGTTCAGTGATTGCTTTTATCAGGGTGGAACAACTGATTCCATGTTGGCAGGTATGTGGCCATGGCTCTTTTTGGGGTTTCCTATGAAGAGCAATCAAACCATAAGGATTATAGATGATTAAATCCAAATCAATATTTTTTTTTCTGGAAAAAAGCAAAGCATTCAGTGAAGGGGGAAAAAGTATCCCTCTTTTCAGAAGATCTCAACCTCATGTATTATTGATGCAAAGATGATCAGATAAAAACTGGAACTTGGCAAGCTGTCAAATAAAAAATGCAGAGTGAATCAAAAATTTATAAAACAGTATTGAGTTATTACAATTCTATTATAGACACCAGTAATCATTTTAACTGAAACAAACCTCTTATATGACAGTACAGCTGGGATATTAGAGTATGAGGATTTAGGACTCGACCTCATTTTGGGGGGAGAATACCACAAAATTAAAAATTAAATGTGAAGAGTAAATGATTTAGTCACACTTCAGTAGCAGATTGAATAAAAACAATAGAATTTTAAAAAATAATGGCAATGTTTTCCTTCTTGAGCTACATTTTGCTGACTTCCTTAAAAAATTACTGGCATTAGATTCAGAGCAGGATGAATTGCTTTATAGAATCTGTAAACTTAATTTGTGAATGTGCCAGGCACATGCACAATGCAAGACATTGGGGAGGAAAAATGACTTGGTGAGATATTTTGTCACTTATAGATTTTCTCTTATAGAAAAAAATCCCAACTCTGTAGTTTTATTAGCTATTGCATCTTGTATAGGAACCTTCTCCCTCCCTTCCTGAAACTAAAGCTCTGACAAAACCAGAAGTATATTCAAGAATAGAGAGATGACTGTCACCATTCCTAAATATTTGGAAGATAATTGCCAACAAAAGTTAGAGCATCTTGACATACCCTCAGCTCCCAAGTTGATTTGCCTATCCAAAATCAAACAAATAGCTAAAATTATAAAACCACACATACTGATACGTAGTCATCATTAAGAACATGACACTGAGAACAACTGACAGTTGTCATTGGCTTTCCCTCAATGCTGGGGCAGAGGACAAAGACGTTCTCTAGGAACAAGAAAGAACTCCAAAGCAAGGTCAGTAGAGAGCTCAACCACAAGTATCAGCCCTGGGCTTTCCTTTCTTAGGACTAAATCTGACATTATTATCATGATTTGAATACGAAATAAGTTTGTCTTTAAGAAATAGAACTGATTCCACTTAAATGGGCTTTAATCAAGAGGCAGAAAGAGGGAAATGCTTTGCTTCATCAGACCCAGAGCCAAACTACTCCATTCCATGACTCATTTTAGTTCTGCTGGGGATAGGAAAGCATGGTCAACTTTAATTGGACTTTAAATTACATATTTGCCAATTAGTCTTAATGTTACAGGCTGAACACCTCGCCTAAAGTGCCAATGCCAAAAAAGAAAAAGAAAAAAAACTCTATTGGATTTGGTCTTATCCTTCACGTCTTT
>NW_006437736.1:9972947-10003808 GCF_000325575.1 Pteropus alecto | reverse complement strand
AAAAAAAAGCCTGTGGGATTCATTGATCCCCACACGTGAAAGAGCACAAAAACTCAGATTCTCTGCCATGACATATGAATTACGTTGAATCATTATTTTTTAACTTAATGATTCATTAATGTCCCTGTGGCTGCTTTCAAAAACATAAGGGAAATGCAAATGCAAGGGGAATTTTCATTTGCCACCTAGAAGCGACTTTAAAAGCTTCCCGTGACACTTGCAATTGTCTTGGGTGACTGGTCACACGCTCTGTTGTGTTCATCTTCTAATTCTGCAGCGTTGGTCCCTCCCAGTCACGAGGCTAGAGAACTCAGCACAAACCAGGGTAGGGCTGGAAAGCCAGTGAGCTGGGACATCACAAGTGAGAACAAACTCTTGTTTGAAATAGGTCCGTTGTGTGTTATGTGTTGTGCGCCCTGCCTCATCAGAGTCCAGTCAGGAAAACAGAAACGAAGTATTTCACACAGAATGGATTTTGTACAAGAAGCTAGGTAGATGGGCGTGAATAAGGGGCACAGGCCCTTTTGGACAAAGTGTAAATAAAAATCTCTAGGATGAAATGCTTTCACACTATGCACAGGAGTTTGGTCGGCTTAGCCAAACACTCTGGTTGAAAACTGCGTTTCAGCCATTTGGATCGCCTGACTTGCTTCTGTTGGGAAGTATAAAATCTCTCCTCATTTCCTGTTGTCAATTGCAGCATGGAGTGGCTGAAAATTGTTCAAGCAATTACTGTGTTTCACCAACTGGGTGCCTTTGGCCATAAGGGGCCTTTTGGGTTTGCAATAGCTCTGCTGTCATTTCCCTTCCTTGGCTGATCCTGGTACAAATTGCTGATGGCTCCAAGAGCGTGTCCTCTCACTCACTGGAGAAGTCAGATTGCTGCAAAGGTGCTGTTTGCTTTCAGATGTGTGCTGTGTTGGTGGCAGTGGTGGTAGGAGGGAAGGAAAGGGACAGAGAAGGTTGCTCACCCCAGCGCTAATCGAAGCACCTCTGATGGGTCCCATTGACTCTTGCTCCTAATTATCCCTTGAATACATCCCCTTCTCTATTCCCGGCATGTTCCCACCGTGTTCCTTCAGGCCATTTCACTTCTCCACTTAAAAATCACAACATCCTCCAAACTGGGTCCTAGGCCTTCTACCCAGCCTTCTTCCAATCCATAATTCTCCATAGCAGTGGTTCTCAACCAGAGGCAAGCTGTTTCACCCCACTTCTACTCCACCCCACCCCAGCAGCGCAGGCATTTGAAAATGTATGAGAGTGTTTGGGGCTTGTCAGGATAACTGGGGGAGGATGCAGCATGCTGGCATTAAGGGAGCAGGAGCCAGGGACACGGCAATACCTAATGCATTCATTTCCTATTGCTGTGGTAATGAAGTGCTACAAACATAGCGGCTTAAACAACAAGCATTTATTATCTCACAGTTCTGAGGTCAGAAGTCTGATAGAGGCCAAACTGGGCTAAAATTAAGGTTTCAGCAGGGCTGCATTCCTTACTGGAGACATGCGCCTCTTCCAAGCTGTCAGGTTGTTGGCATAAGACGGTTTTATGGGATTATATCATTGAGGCTCTAGTTTCCTTGCTGGCTTCTAGGGGGTCTCCCATATTTCTTGGCTCGTGACTCCTTTCATCTTCAAAGCAAGTAATGGTGGGTTGGATACCTCTCAGGCCTTGTGTCTCCTAACTTTTCTTCTGCCTCATCTTTCTCTGATTCTTTTATCTTCCTCATTCACGTTTAAGGGCCCATGTGATTAGATTGGGCCCACTCAACCTTGGTAATCCAGAATAACCTCCCTACTTTAAAGTCCATAACCTTAATCTTTTTCTGCAAAATCCCTTTTGACATGAAATGTAACATGTTCACAGGCTCCAGGAATTAGGACATGGACATCTTTGGGGGCCATTGATATGCCAACCACACCTGAAATGATCTCCACGAAAGAAAATTGTTTCACCCAAAATGCTAGCAGCAGCTCCTTGATAATGGGTAATCTTTCTAAAATACAAATCTCTTTATGCCTCTGTCTTGCTTTGCAATCCTTCAGGGCATCTTCATTGCCCGCAAGAAAAAATCCAAGGCAAAGCTTTAGCGTGTTTACAAGCAAGTTCTTTATAATCGAGTATCTCAACTCTCTAGCTCACGTCACTATTCTGCTTCTGCCTCTTGGCTCCGGCCACCCTGAACAACTTTCTGACCATCCTGCATGTTCTCTTCCCTCTCAGTCTTTATGAAGGCTCTTTTCTGCACCTAGGGCACCCTTTCCCCCAAACTCTCACCCATCTCCCTTAATCTAACTCCAACTCAACTTTCAGATCCTACCTTAGTTTTACTTCCTCATGAAAGCCTATCATGACTCTACAAGTCTGAGTCAGGCATCACTGCTACATGCTCCCATAATACCTACATCTCACCCACAGCATCTATCACATTGCTTAGTAATGGCTTGCCTGTCTGTCAGTTTCCCCCAAAAGCCCTAAGCTCTAAGAATTCAGGGATCGCATCTGTCTTGTTTGCTGTCGTATCCATAGCACTCAGCTCGCACCTGTCATATACTTACCTTTAATAAATATTTATTCATTAAATAAATGACTTAGTCATGTTGACTTTGATTAAGAAAAAGGGTACAGTAAATTTGGTTCCTTCTACAATAGAGACATAATCATAGCAACAGTTAAGTGCCAGACTTTGACAGCATTTCATCTGAACTCTATATCTCCATGAAGTTAAAATTACTATTAAATCAGCGTTACAGCAGAAGAGACTGAAACTCAAAGGGGATAAATAACTGCTCGCAAAAGCCTGTGCCCACATGTGGCAAAGCTAGGACCCAAGTCTAATTTCTGATTCCCAAGCCGATGCCATTGTACCTTTCTAAACAAACAAATAGTGTCATACAGTTTATAAAGCATTATGTCACAGAGTCTTCAAAACCTGACTGTAAGATAAAAATGTTGACCCCTTTTTTTAAATCTGAGGGAAAAACTCATCGAGATTAAGTGACTTGGCCAAGGTCACACAATTAGTACGTGGCAAATTTAGAGCTAGAAGCCAGATATTTTCATTCTACTCCTCTTGCTCTAACTAGACTACCTGCAAACTGGGAAGATGGCAGAATTTAGAGAGTAGAGGAGACTGTCTTAGCAATTTATTCTCAACTTCTTCGTGTCATCATCTCATGCCTCCCTGCCCACATGTAATTAGTAAGGAACTTAAACTAATGAAAAATCTATTTAGATGAAAAGCAAACTCCTCTATTCATGAATCATTTATATATTATGTACGTGGTAAAAAGAGAGAAATAGATTATGTGAATTTAACCTCCAAAAAGATGGTAGGTGATGAATAATGACAGTAAGTTTAAGAATAAACATTGATTATCATAGTGATCAGAATACCTACATGGTACAAAATCTAACCTTGAGGTAGAGACGTTTGTCACCATAGTGTACCAGTCAGGACTCTTGGTTTCATTGTAGCCAGCCTCCAACACAGCCTCCAGTAGTCTTTACCTCTTGGTATTCTTGTCCCTGTGTCCCTGTGTATTCCCCTCCCACACTGAACCAAGGCTGACCAGTGTCAACAGTGGAATACTGAAGAAGTGACAGTGTGTGGTTTTCAAGGCTAAGTCATAACAGACATTTGCACCTTCCACCTTAGTCTCCTGAACTACTTGTTCTAGAAGAAGCCACTCGCCGCGCCTTAAGAGCACAAGCAGCCCGGTGGAGAGGTCTGTGTGAAAAGGAACTGAAACCTCCCACCAAAAGCCAGTATCAATGTACCACCATGTCATTCAGCCACCCAATCAATTAAGCCCCAATCATGCCCTCATGTGACTGTAGCTCCAACCAACATCTGAATAAACGAATCAATCCCAAGTCAGGACCACACAGCCAAGCCGCTCCTGTCTTTCTAACCCACAGAAACCATGGGAAATAATAAATGCATATTATTGTCTTAAGCCACTAAATTTTATAGTGATTATACAGCAAATAGCAATACAGGTCTCAACTGACAGAATCCCAGTTTCAACTAGCTTTACACAGAGTGGGTCCTTTTAACCTATGACTACAGGAAAGTCTGAGGGCACATGGTTTTAGGGTCAATGCAACCAGGGCCCCCAAAGTTGCCAGAACTCTCTTTCTTTATCTCATCTCTGTTTCATTCTCTCAGAAAAGCTTCCTCCATATGACAGAACACATGGCCACCAACATGATTGGGCATTCCATCTCCCTCTCTCCCATCCCAAATTCTGAAAGCCTGGAAAGCACTCTAGGTGGCATAATGCAGCTCACGTGCTCATCTGAGACCAATCAGTGCAGACCAAGTTTTGATGAGACCCATAAAAATACGTCCATTTCCATCCAAACCACATGATTAGGGTAAGGAAAAGAACACTTTTTAGAAGCAGAATAGAACAGGCAGAGTTTTGTTTAAAGGAGTACAAGAGGCCTACTCACTACCCATTGTATGTTTACACAGGAGCATGAAAGTTCATGCATGTGCATGCTCAACGGGCTGCTCTGTGCGAATCTCCTGGTGACACCTGACATCATTGTTTTTGTGTCATTTCATTACCTGGCCCGAAGGACAAGTTTCTCTCCTGCCAGGAGATCACATCAGCCACATTTCTAATGAGAAATAATCTTGTTTTTTAAAGAGAAGGGGAAAAAGAAAAGAAAAATTAGCCTGAAGCAGCCCAATATTAGAAATAATTTTAAATATGCTTTCCCTAGAACCTAAGGCCTACATGATGGGAGAGAGAAATAATTAATGATAATAGACACCATCTATCAAGCACGTGTTAGGCACATGTGGTTTCTGAATATCACATATTTTGCCCCTTCTCACACAGCTGAGAAGTGCCAGAGCCAAGACCACACCTGAGTCTGTTTGTTGCCAAAGTCCTGGCTCTTAATCACTACGCAAAATACCAGAGAGGAGATCACACAGCCCAAGATTTACCCAAGTCCACATTTAGCACCAAAGCTAAAGAGAGGCAGAGCAAGCTGGACTCAGCTCAGGATTTATTCTCCCATAGATTTTATATCTAGCCAGATCTCACCTCAGCACTACCTGAGCCCCATCCTGGAGAAATGCACCCCAACCCAATCCTGCTACTCTTCTCTGTAGAGCGAAGCCAGACCCAAGGCAAGGTTTCAGAATTATCTTATAGAAAAATCTCTGCTTTCCAATGTCCTCAGAAATAAACTTTGCTAAACCAGTTCTATCTTTGGGTGACTCTCACATTAAAAAAAAAAAAAATATGACTGATTCTGGTTGAAAATAGGATACTTGGAACAAAAGAGTTTGAGCATTCTTCAAGGCAGGCATGACATCATCAGCGACAAGTCAGATGGACCTGCAGTTAAGGACTGTGCTTGTTGCATATCGTCTGTGTCTTGGAGATGTTGATATCTCCACCTCATGGTTTCTTTATCTGAAAAATAAATATAAATTACATATTTCACAGATTGTGAAGACCAAGTGAGGTACCATTTATGGAAACACATAGCACAGTACTTATTGGGATTTTTCTTTTATCACGGGCTTTGTTTAATTCTGTGTTTCAGTGCATGAGACTTTTCTCTTCAAGGAGATCATAAGTTCCTAACGGCAGAAACTCTCTCTTATTGCTGTTCTGTATCCTACACATCACCTATGAGCAGGTAGTGCTAATGCAGTGGGCTCTGCAGGGAGCAAATTAAACAAATCAGCAGGCAGCATGCTTTCTGGCATGTGGCAATATGCCCACATCTCAACCAGATGACAATAATGTGGATGAACACTTCAAAAGTTGGACAAACAGATATCCAAGCTGACAGACTTAGTGACTATATGGGACAAGCCAACAGATACATATAAATATTTTAATCCCACATTTCAAAAATGGTGTCAATGGGTGTCAGAGTTCAGTTAACAGAGTCTACTCCTCCACACCTGATCTGGGCAACCATTCTCTACACCTTTGACAAGGAAACACAATGTGGCCATATTGCAAAATACGTGATCCCCTTTCCCCTACCCAGCTGCGCAGCTGATTGGACGAGAGGCAGCAATTTATGATGCAACTAGGCACAGAATGAAGAATGAGGCCAATTAGATTCTTTCCCTTGGGAACCTATCTTAGTCTGTTTAGGCTGCTAAAATGCCAAAGACTGAATAGCTTATAAAAAACAAACATTTATTTCTCACAGTTCTGGAGCCTGGGAAGTCCAAGATCATGGTATTTGGAATGACAGCTGACATACAGTTTGTGCCATGTAAATAATGGCTAGCATTACCACGTGGATGCCAAGATTACGGCAAGTTCACTCCATGTATAGGCCGTTATGAGAAAGCAGAAACTATTCAAGAACATAGAAAGCAAGTCAAAACTGAGGGAGAATGGGGCATGTGCAAGAAGAAGCCATGAGTCACACAGACCCCCCCTAGCCCATGAGAGGGATACACCTGTCTTCAAGCTGAGCCTGCTCTAATTTCCTTAAAATAAACTCCCTGAAGGGTGGGCCACTATGCCTGTTCTCTGAACTGGGCAACATAAAGAACCTAAACCTTGGTATAAGAAGGACCTTGAATAAGCAGAAGCATTGTATCTATACTGCTATGAAGTTCACAAAGGCTGGATGGAAATGATGTAACCCAATTTTTTCAGTAAAGAAGAAAAAAATGAGGCTTTGAAACAGATATCCATCAACATGCCCCTTACCTTGTCTTAAATTTCTGGTGAAAGCCCCAAGTTGGCATATCCGAGCTTTCTACATCTAGCAAAGTGATAACCTTTATCAAAGAGGCAGAGTCCGAAGCAAAGAATGTCTTGCAGCCCCAATAAGCTCCAAGGCCCTGGGCCAGGGTAATGGACCATGGGAGATCAAGCAGGGGTCTGCCAAGCTCAATAATGCGGCACTGTCGCTGCACTGGAAAATGTTTTAATTTACATTTTCAAGCACAAAATAGTTTCCCCTCATGCTTTGGCTAAATTAGGTAGTTAAAGTCTGTGAAGTGGCAGTAATTGGAAACAATGGATTTTTTATTTGACATTTATTATTTTAGTGTAATCTGTTTTTCATTTACATCAAACATCCAAGGACCCCTGCAGAAGTTTCTTTTGCTATTACATTACAATTTAGTTCTAATAATGTACTTCAAAACCTAAATTCTTGGTTATAATTATATCATTTTAGATAGAATGAGATATGGGGTAGATATAAAACCAACAGAAATTGCACCCTCTTGCTTTTCTCTCCTTTTGTTGAACTTTCATAAGCTGGTAATTTGTTCAATATATTTTTACACTAATTCTTTACAGTTTCATGTTGCTCCCTAATTACTTTATATATTTTGGTCTTCACTAAAAGGCTACTTAGGGCAAAGATCATGTTTTATATTCCCATAGCACTTGCTTTAAATCCAAGCACCTAATAAGAATCATGAAATGTTTGGTAGACTATTCCGAAAATATTAGTGCTATCTTATAGGAAATGGGGAGTACATGCCGGGGGAGGCAGTTAGAAGGACAAAACTCTTTAATATAAGGAAGGATTCTTATAGAACTACTTAAGATGGATTAGGCTGGTTCAGAAAGTGGTAAATTCTTTGTTCCCAGTGTGTTCAAACAGAAACTCAGTGACCACTCGATAATGAGGAAATAAGCCAGGACTTAAAAGCTCTGGAGTCCGAATGAATTGGGTTTGACCCCTAGCTCCATACCTTAAAATGGCACAACCATGGGCAAGTGACTTAAACTCTCTAAGCCTCAGTTTCCTCATATTACAATGAGATGAATAGCCTACTTCTTATGAAAAGTGAGAAAATATATCCATGTAATAAACAAGATGTCCTAAGGGGCCTCAAATAGTCAGTGATCCTTTTTTTCACGGTGGGGGAATGTCAAAAAATGTCATTTTGTTCTTGACTTTGATAATTAGAGAAATGTAGACTGAGCAAAGTTTTAAAATAAAACACAAAGATAACCACTAGAAATTAAAATAGAATGTACGCCTTCCAAATTATAGGAGAAATTGAAAATGACAAAGAACAAAGGAAAAAGAAAGGAAATCTAAGAATAGAAACTGTAAAATAAAATGGCATAACAAAAATAACCTATGTTTACTAATGCAGATGAAAGTATTTGTTCCAGGAGCTTAATAAGAACTTTACATACTTTATCTCCTTTAGTTCTTACAGTGTCCTAGAGGTTGGCATTATTATTATGCCTGTTTTACAGGTAAGAAAATTAAGGTTTAGAGAAGTAGAAAGTTTCTAAATTTGCCCAAGAGTTGGTAAGTTTGAACCCAAACAGTCTGCAGATTTCATACTCCTAAACATTATATCATCCTGCAGGGACAAGAGAAGGGTATAAATTTTTACATGTCTAAATATGCTCACATGCTTATATTGATAAGAAAGCATAGGTCATAAATAAATGAAAATATTAAAGAGTGTTTATCTCTAGGTAGTGGGATTATGAGCAATCTTAATTTTCTTTTTTACTGTTTTCTGTCTTTTCCAAATTTGGTGGGGTTTTTTTGCAATTAGTATATGTTTTTATGGTGAGGGGAAAAGTTGTAAAATTTATAATAGATTGTCCCTCTTCTTGTTATACCAAGAAGCCTAAGTCTTGGTATAAAATTTTTGAGATTTTCATGGGATTTGTGCTTCCTGAGGGAAAACATTTCCAAAGTGTTCTCATTATTTTTTTCAGTGGACATAGAATTAAAACTACCAGCAAATGAACTGTTTGTTTTGTTGTGTCTAGTATATCCTACATGGATGGAGAAAAAAAGAGAGAGAGAGAGAGGGTTTTAAGTCAGAGAAAAATTTAAATAATCCCTCATCCTACTTTGCAACTTGATTCAAAGTAGAATTTATAAAATACAGTTATCAGAAGTTTTATAAATAAGTTGTAATGCATGTCTCATATGAGTAGAGAGAGGACCCCCAAATCCAGGAAAGGGCCCCACCCAAAAGGCAGTATGTAAGGGTGCATGTCTATACACCAGTCATGTGGTCACATAGCAACATACTATTCCCCAAAGTATTTCCATTCCATCGAACCACAGAAATTGCTAGGACTCAACCCTAGACTCGAGTCCACCCCTCCTCTTTACAGATGAGGAAACTGAGAACCTGAAAGAGTATATTACTTTATCCTCAGCATTACCTCCTTAGACCAAACTACGGCTACTGCTTCCCTGGATTCCTCCCAACTGACCTGATTCACACCCACTCCATGGCCCCACAAATCCACTTACCACCAAGGCTGATCACCCCCCACTCTCACACTAATGGCTTTGTATCCTTAACATAAAGAACAATGTTCTTAAGGTATCTTACAAGATCCCCCACAATCTGACCCCTATCCCTCTTGCATTGTCTTAATCACCATCTTCTTTAGTCCTCTAAGCTCCAAATATTCTTTCCATTTTCTAGACTTGCCATTTTCTCTTCCACAAGAGATCTTCACATATGCTCTTTTTCTCTACCTGCCATTTACCTAGATAACTTCCGCTTAGACTCCAGCCCAAGTTGGATTTCTCTCATGCATCATCTATATGTCCTTCCTTCACCTCATCACAATTGTAGCTTACATTTCTGTGCCTATTCCCCACCTCCACAAACACACACACGGTTGTGAATTTGAAGAGGCAGAGACATGTCAGTTGCATCCACCTTTTCGTCACCAGCACTAGTCTCATCCCTGCCACATAGTAGGGCTCCATCAACAAGTGTTGGACGAATGAATGAATGAGTGGTACATGGTGAGTCAATAACAGAGCAGTGTCAGTACTTTCTCCCACACTATTTCTTTTACACTTCGAGGAAGAAGAACGTAATATCTGGAATCCCATCTGTGACTCTAACTGTGCCATGCATTGTTAATTGATTTGCATAAATCAATTCCCATAAAGGAATTTGTCCATCCTACATTATCTAAACTTGTTTCTCTCCTATCTTAGACATTTACAGTTTTAGAACGAGTTGAGACATTAGATGTCATTGAGCCCAAGTTTCACATTTTACAGTCAAAGAACCATTGACCCAGAGAGGTCACGTGATTCTCTTAAGGGTACAGTTCGTGATAGATTCAAGACCCAAATCAGTGGCTCCGTCGCTATTTCTTATAGAGCCCACTCTCTCCTTCACATAAGCAGCCTTAATCCAACAATGGTAGCTCTAGCTAAACATTTGTTTTGCTCCCAGGTTTAAACTGCCAGACCAGTCTCTCTGACTTTTCTTGAAGTCTTCCTTTTCCACCTCCAATCTCGAGTCCTGCACTGAATTTCTTCATCTTATTTAGAGTGGCAAAATGACTTGTTCATGTTTGTTTCAACATGTTTCCCTGACATTCTGAACTCTCAATAAATCAACCAGTGACAAAAATGTATTCAACCCCTCCTGTGTCTTCAGAACTGAGCTGGGTGATGCAGGGAACAGAGGGAAAACTCAAATGTCCTTCTGACCCTTAAGTAAAAAAGCTGTTTTTTCACTAAAAAGAAAAAAACAGTGATGATAGTAATCAAGTTTGTGGAAGACAGACCCTGAGTGATACAGAAATTCAGCCAAAGGTGAGGAAAGCTGCACATGGAAGGCAGAAGTTGATCTGGAGTTTGTAAGAAGAGAAGAACATAGATTTTCAAAGAGGAATGAGAAAAAGTCATTGAAATCACTATCTTCCAACCAGGGATAAGGTCTCAGGAATTGTCGCAAAGAAATTTTGTAAAATATCAACTCAAATGGAGAACAGTGTCAGATATGGGACTGTGAGAACAATAGGGCATAAGGTCTTTCCTAATCCCATAGGGACTGCTGACAGAAAAGTTAGGGATGTTTGAAGGACAGTATGACCCTCAAACCTGAGTATGATCTTTCTACTATCCAGACGTCAATATTAATATTAATAATAAAATTAACTCTTATTGACTCTACCTGTGCCATGCATTGTTAATTGATTTGCATATATTTATTAGCATTAAATCTCATTTATTAGCACTTAATCCTCCCAAAATTACATACAAGAAAACTGAAGCTTTGGCAGAATAAATAATTTGCCAAACAAGATTACATAGCTCGATTATACAGAGCCAATCTCAATCTGAACTCTCTGACTTCAAAGCTAGAGCAAAAATAAAAGTGACTCAGGAGTTTCTGATGCCATTTTTAAAAACTTAAAAAACACAGAGCATGAACTCAGAAGATCATCTACATTACCTTTTATGGATAATCTTAAGGAATTTTCTGGAGTTATACAGGTCTAGAGAGATGCAAAGAGGTCAGTTCTCACAACTTTATGGTATTAAAATTTCGTTAGTTTAGAACCATTAAGTCATGACTAAAGGGAGAAAAAACCTACAGTGTATTTGAGTTGGTGACCCAAAAAATACATGAATTCCTCTCCATTTTTTCCCACCACTGAATTTTTCCTCCTGATGTTAATAACGACAATTTAACATACCCATTACGTGTAATGTAAACACAGGATGCAAACTGAAGCACTGAGAGAAGGGAAGGAGAGAGGGAAGGAGGGAGGGAAAAGGAGAGACTGAGAAAATGGTCTTCTGCTATTGTCAAACGATGCTAGCCACCACCTCTCATCTTCCCTCCATCTCAGGTAATGTGCGTTGACAATAGTGACACCTCCTGGCAAAAACGAATTTGACCTCCTGCAGGATTTCATTTTGCTCACTCACTGTAAATTACTCTCGACTCATCTTGTTGCCTCAAGGTGCAATTTTATGTTCCTCATCTGGAAGAGCATGCACTGACACAGCCCATTCCCAACCTTAGAAACTCAATAACCCAGTGCTGACCTGACTACGGAACTGTGCTATGCAAAGCCCCTGAGTTTCATCCTGAACACATCAGCATGATTAGCCCAGAGACCCAATTCACAGTCATCCTACTTACAGCTACATTAAATATAAATAAAGCAAACTAAGTACCAGCTACTGAAAAATAGTTCAATTAAATCCTACAATGAGAGTGCCTCTTGATTTTAATGTGTTTAATCCCCTGGGAAACACAGTTGATATATGCCCTTCTTTTCTTGTAGATTTTTTTTTGTCTCAGTCTTGCATAAATCATACAGCTACCAAAGAGATAAAAGGCAGTATTATTGTTAACCAAAAACAGTAAAAGATTTGTTTAATGAGTATGGAAGTTTTCATTTCATCTCATGCAGCACATTCTAGGGCATGATCCTTATAGTTACTCTCTTTGAGACTAGTATATTAGAAAACACAGGACGGAGTTCTGTCCCTTTTTAAAAAGAAGTCCAGCATTTTGTTTGTTAAACTAAGACCACTGAATAAGCACAACTAAAGGAGAGAGGAATTGGCCAATTGCAGCAGAGAATGGAAAGCTCAGATCCCGAGGTAATCTTGAACTTTATAAAATGGCTGAGGGCTTCTGTTGTTCTCTGTAGAAGGAGGCAGTCAGTGGTTCAGAGCGTGAAGAATTTACCTTGAAACTGGCTTGCTTCTATTCCATTCACAGTATGCACAATGTGAATGTTTGGCTAACTAAATCTCATAAGTTCACAGGTTGAAAAATGCCTGTGAACTTTCTCTGAGTTACATTTTTATTTTGAAAAGGTTCCTAAGAGAGATCTGCACATTCATTCTCAGGTGAACTTGCCTCCCAAATTAATAAAAATTCAAACTCTTGCTCCTTTCCACGTCTCACGATTCTTTTGGCAAATAAACCTTGGAGATTAGATTATGTCTTTGCTATGCATGAACAGAAAACACTTGTATTACAGAGAACAAAAGCCCTTCAAACTGATCAAAAAGGAAAAGGCAGTTGAATTGTAGAAGCTATATTTTTGCTTCGGTTTTGTTTTTCAGTGAAAATTGTGGTTTAAATTTCAACTTCATTCTGACATAGTAAAGATTTCAAATATGGGCATTTCATATAACCTATGCACAGGCACATTGTGGTAAGAATGGTCCATTTCTAAGTTCCCCACTTGCTTTAAAGCACACTGGAACGATACACTACAGAACTAGAAAAATGTGTTTCGTGATTAACATAGGATCGAAATGATAGATCTGGAACACATCAGCACATAATATACATTTAATGAGTGTACTTTTGCACCTCAGTAAGTAGTTTTATTCACTTAGTCAACAATGAATAAAGTGTGTGCAGTACATTAGGCAAAATGCTAGGTGTTGGGAAACAATGATGCCCCCCTGCCCTCAAGTGAGAGCCGTCTAGTAGGAGAAGAAAGAGCTGCATGAGACATACTTATGCTGAAGAATTATTCATTGTTTATCTGAGATTCAGATGTAAAGAGGTATCCTATGTTTTTTTCTATTAAATATGGGAACCCTAGGAGAAGGTAAATGGGCAATTTCAACAGCGTGAAGTGATAAGTGTGACCTGAATACTAAAGAAGTCCTTAAGGAGGTAGAAGTAACCTAGACTTGGGAATCAGAATCTGAAAAATAAATAAGAATTAATCAGGAAAAGAGAAAGTGGTAAGAGATTTTAAGAGGAAGTGCAGGGATAAAGTTTACGTGAAGAGGGACTAGCACATGCCTATCCCTGTTGTCCAAAATGACTGGGTGTAGGGTGATAAGGCAGAAGAGATTAGCAGATGCCAGACCAGGAGACCCTGTAAAAGTATTTAGACATGCTTAGGACAATGGAAAGTTGTAAAGGTCTCTAAGCTGAGGCATTATACAATCAGATGTAAGATTAAGGAAGACCACTCTATGTGAATGGTGGAATGTGGATTGACAGCTAGCAAGATGGCAGGCAAGGAAAACAGATGAAATAATTCACCCAAGAGATTCTAGTGGCTTGAACTAGCAAAGGGAATGTAAGAAGTGGGTAAATTAGAAAGATACTTGTAGTAAAAATGGATTGGAAGATAGGCACAAGAAGATTTAATGATCAACTGGATATGGGGTTGTTGGAAAAGAAGGAATCAAATATAACAAAAATAACGTTAATTGAGTACTTATTATAGATCAGTCACTATGCTAACTGCTACATGCATATATATATAAGGTCTTCACAAGTCTATGAAATAAGTATTATTATTATTCCTGCTCTATAAATGAGGGAAATAAGATTTAGAGGAACAAATATGTAATTCACCTGTAAAGCCAGTCAGTATTGCAGTAAGGATGATGTCCAGGTTTGGAGGCTGAGCCAAGGGCTAACGGATGGTGCCAGTGACCCAGATTAAAAATACAGGAGGGATAGACATTTGTGGAAAAGGTGCTGAGCTCCTTTTTAGACTTATTGAATCTCAAGTGTCTATGGATGATGTCTGAGGCAACTAGATAATTAATTGGGTTTAGAACTCAGTGACGGCACTGGAACACAGCTAGGGATTGGGGAATCATCAGTGTAGCGATTCAAATTGAAACCATAGGCAAATAGATAAGATGGACTGGAGAAGGTATACAGAGTGAAATCAGAGCGAGACCTAGGGGAGAAGCCTAAGAAACACCGAAATTTAAGGGTCAGGAGTGGCCAAAACAGTAGGAGAAAGACCAATTGAGAGTGGTATCAAAGACAAGAAAACATTCCTACTTCTAAGAAGAAGTGTCAGCATCGTGATGTAAGTTACTTGAGATGTGCTAATGAGAGAGGAAATTCAGAGGGTCGGTCTGTTGTATATAGCAGAAGAGAAAATGCCAAAGCTAAGTAGTTGAAATAAAAGGCACTAAATTAGTAAATGTGTGGGTAATGCATACAGGTACACAGGAGAGACAGATAACACAAGGGGAAGAGGATGGTGGAAATGTGAACATCTATGCAGTCTTGCCAGCCCAGCAATGAAGTGAGTCAAGAACACAGTGGGAGCATGACCAGGCAGGATAGGGTTGATTTTAATAAAGACTGAACTGTATGTTTTAGTAAAGTTCAATAAAGCCCAAACCCACTCCCCTCTGACCTAGTGCTGGGGGTATACCATCATCCCACATTGATGGTACAATTATGAACAACAAACATGAGGGTAGAGCCATATTCAGCCAAGCTTGTTTTACCTTAAGGGAAAGTCTGGGAAGGTCCTAGGGGGATGGAGGAGAGGGCTGTATGCCCTCTTTATGATAAAAGATGCAGTCATGAGGGAAGGAAGGTAATCTCTCCATGAAGGAGGTAAATTGAGCCTACCTGCTAGAGAGTTTCTAGATACAGCACTAACCTTTTGTTCTCCTATTGTCTTTGAACATACACTGTAATTTTATGTAATAATAAGAGAAGAAAAGCACCCTTGCATAAAGCTGGAAGGAAAAAAGACTACACCTTCTGTGTAAGTAAGAGTAAATGAGGAATAAACCCACCACACAGAAAGGGACAGTGAAGAGTTGGCACTAGGTAGGGAGGAGATTAAACACTCTCCCCTGGGAACATGAGCTGGAGCCCAGGTTTTGATTTTAATTCACACCATCAGTATAACCAAGAAAGAACCTCAAGCTGAGAATTTATTTTAAAGTGGTTTCAGGTTGATAATGGACCCAAGTGACTGGCAGAAGGAAACCCAAATTCTCCAGGGAAGAATTCGATGTCAATCCAGGTTAACAGGGATTTAAAAGGCCATGAACTATAAAATATGCTAAAATGTGAAAAAGAATAAATGTGCCCTAGACCCTATGAAATAATACAGTTATTTCCTGCTTCTAGCAGTTAGCCTAGAAGGAACTGTAGACTTCCCTTGCTGACTTGTGAGGCTGACTTAGGATCAGAACTGAGAAAGTTACCCTAGGACATAGATTGTTTTTACTGTCTTACTCTCATCCAACAGAGAGGGTCCTGAAAGGAGAACGGGGAGTTTACAGCTTAGATCTATGATCATTCTCAGATCTTTATCCAAGAAAAGTTATTTGTATCACATCCAATGCTATCTACTTCCTTCCTGAGGGGGGGAAAAAAAAAACATTCAGATTGTGAGAACTGGTAACTTCAGGCCAAAAATAAGAGGGAGGGATGACTTAATAAAGACCAAGTCTGTATTTTCTTTTTAGTCTATAGCCCTTAAGTTAGTAGGCTTCTTTTCCTTTTCCTAAACATTTTGTGCTGAATTTGAAACAGGCATCTGGACAATTCCAAATAGCCTAGAAGATTATTTATAAAAATGAAACACTGTGGAGGTTCATTTGCCCTAATGTTTGGATATTATGAGAGAGTCCTACTCTACTGGTTTCTTATTACCACATTCTGGATGGCTTAAGACAACATAAATTTATTCTCTCACAGTTCTGGAACCCAAAAGTCCAAAATCAGTGTCACTGGGCCAAAATCAAGGTGTTGTCAGGGCCACACTTTTTCCAGAGATGCTAGGGGAAAATTCATTCCTTGCCTCTTCTAGTTTAAGGTGGCCACTGACATTCCTTGCCCTGTGGCCACTCCAATATTCAAGGCCAATATCTTAAAATCTCTCTCCGTTCCACCTCCACATCACCTTCTCCTCTGTGAATGTAAACTTTTCCACTGCCTTCCTAATAGGAGAATACATGTGATTACATTTAGGACTCAACCAGAGAATCCGAGTTAATCTCCTCATCTCAAGATTCTTCACTTAAGGACATCCACAAAGCACCTGCCCCAAACCTCTTTTTTTTTTTTCCATATTAAGTAACATTCACAGATGCTAGGAATTAGGATGTAGAGCTCTTTTGTGGGCCCATTTTTCGGCCTACCACAATCACTTCATGCCTATCATTGGACACAAAGTCACATAGAGGCGGAGAGCAAATGGAAGTCCAAGTAACAATTTAGCTTACTCTTCCTCAAACTTTGCTATATACTCTGGTATCTGGAAAACTCACCTGAGAATTCTTTATTCATACAATGTTGGATGAAAGAAGATTCCTTAAAAAGAAAAACTCTTCAGTAGTTTGAATTCAGTGTTTTTAGTTTGGCTCAACATTTTGTCTTAGCATCATGTCTTAGGAAGATTTTAATATGGAAACGAGAATAAAAGCAGAGAACTGGAATCTCCCTACAGTCTCTAATTGTGTTACATCTCCCCTCGCTTTCTATCCATGTAGACAAGTATGTAAAGAGAAGAGCAAGATGGAGTCGTTCACCCTTGGACTTCGATATATCCTTAAAATCCATATAGAAACTCTGTGACAAAGTGAAAGCCATTTGCTTCCACGTTGGAAGAGGACATGAGTCCCTGGGGTAATAAAACTCAACTCAATTCAATCCGCAGCCCAAGGGAGGACATAGAATTGAATTCGGAGTTAAACCATTCTGAATTTAAATACATCCAATTCCTAACAACTTAAAATGTCATGGTGAGTCATCCCAGCAAGATGGTGTGGTGGATGAGATTAGGGGTAGGAATAGAGAGAGAGCAAAGACATGACCTCAGAGGCTGCAAGTCCAGAAGAGCCCAAAGTGACCCTGAATCTCGAAAACAGGAAGGAGAAATGCTGCCAGCGAGGTCTTCAAAAGGAAACTCACTTTTTGTTTCCACCTTTTATTTCCATTGTTTTCTTTCTTCCATGAAATATTTTCTAGTTCTATAATAAATTTGATGTTCTGATGAGATGTAAGTTAAAGGCATTCTGGGAATTTCAAATCGCCCAACAGAGCACCCCCCCCACACACACACACACACCTGCCCTCATACAGTCTTCTGTGTCTTCTGTGTGAGGGCACCCATGAACCAAGGGTAAAGTGACTCATGAAGCTAAATCGAGCCAACGGTTTTTAATCCCAGCTCACCAGGGATTTAATTGTACAATGAGAAAATGTCTTTTTGGATAACTTCCAGAGTTTGTCTCGAAATTTAATTGCAGCATACCTAACACTTTTATAAAACATATACATTTTACTTATGTGTCTTAGTCAAAATATTCCTCTAACCTTTTTTTCTTAGTAAGTGACAAAAGTGTTCTCGTTGTAATTAATGGAATACAAAAATATTGGGGAAACAGGCCTAAAGGCTTAAACTATAATTCTATTACTAATATATTCCCTTGGCTTGCCTTTTGAACTCTGCTGCCTCTTGCCTTGCAGCTGTGTTTAATGAGTGGAGAGATTATTCAAATGAGCCCACAGCAGAGCATTATTTCTGAGGCTCTCGCCATCTTGAGCAGGCATCTTCTCTCACTGTCAGGTGGTCACAGCAACCATCCCTCTTCAGTTACCTGGCCATGCATGTGGTGATATAATTCCGTAGACACCAGATCACATCCCTAGATTTAGAGAGAAGCTGCTAATGCTACTGTGACCAAACAAAAGGACAGCGGAAATAAGCTTTAAGGTGAAAAAGAAGAAGGCATCTACACTGGCTTCTACCCTGCATTCACTTTCGATTTGTCACTACCTGGCAGTGATGGAGACTGTTAGTGTCTAATAATGAAAACATGCAGCCATATAAAATAATATCTTGAAAAAGCATCATTTTGTTTAAAAAGCACAAAATAGTCTCTCTAAAAAGCACTGTTTATGACCTGTGCCCCAATGATCATTGAAATGGAACCTTCGAAAACGGGTAGGCCAATGTTTAATGATTTTTAGGATGTTAAAATGAGTTTCTACTCATGTAAGATTTAAAAGTAAGAATAACTCTCTAGGGAAGAAACCCCTGAGACGATTACAAAGTTGCCAAGAAAATTTAATAAGAGCTAATTTGGAACCGATAAGCATTCAATCCAATATGGTGGGATTAAGCAATAAGAATTCTTCCTGGGAATTTACAGAGAGATAGCATCTCATGAATAAGTAAATTCTAAAACAGGAGGCTACAGGGTATTTATTGATTTCAAAATTATTTGTTTGAGAAATTGCCCTCAAGGAAAAGACTATTTGGTTGATAATATAATAATTATATTCAGAGACAACCCACTTCTTTAGCCGATGGCAAAATATAAAGATTACCCACCCGATACAAAATTTATAAGCAAAAGTTTGATCTGCAAAACCCACTCATTATTATAATCTTTTGTATACTAATTCCTGGAAGTTAATTTTCAGATGCAATACAAAAGTCAAAACCAAGTAAAGTTAAATAACCAGGACCTTGTCTGTCTTATGCACTACTGACTCTCCAATGCTTAGAAAACACAGTAGGACTCAATAAATATGTGTGGCATGACTAAAAACCTCATGCCCTCTATTAAATTACCAGCTATTTAAGAACACAGAAATCCCTTTCTATGTGTTTGAACCCACTATGGTCTTTTTCCTAATATAGAGAAGTCATTCTAATATTTATTAAATAAATGAACAGAGTTCCTTAGATGTATTCTTATGATAAAAACTCCACAAACCACTGTCTTTAACCTTCACTGCCCATTATAATTATCTGGAGAGTTTTTTAGAAATCTCAAAGCCCGGGTCCCACCCTCCACAATTCCTATTTAATTGGTCTGGAAGGAACTTGGGCATCAATAGGTTTTCAAAGCTCCTCAGATGATTCTAATGGACAGCCAAGGTTGCTCTAAACCCTACACAAGAATGCCAAGTCCAAATAAAACGCTGAATTCCGAACAAGCTTTGGGACGTGGCCATTGATTTAATTCTTGAATTGCTCTTCATGAAGAATTGTGACCAAGTGCTCTCTTTTGCAAAGGCCTGCTGAAAGAGAACACTTTAAAAAAAAAAAAACTACTTTGGTACCATACACTGAAGGAGGTGGCCTTTCAAAGCAAACACTACTTAGACTCATCTCCTGTTCACAATTTCTTTGGAAAAATCATTGGCTATAGCACCATTAGTCCCCCACAAGTCATAGCAGGGAAATGCTACTATGTCATAAAGGCATTTAGAATCACTCTTGAAACAATTTGGGGCCTATATGCAAACGGTGAATTATACCTCCCTATCATGGTATTAATATGAATGCGTAAGCCTATTGTGTTCAGGATTCAATAGACCTGCAATGATTTAAGCAGAGAGGATGTTTATAAAGCAGAAGAAAGCCTGCCTAATTAGAAAACAAGGAACAGCAAAATAAATAAAGGGGTTGAACAAAGTCAGCTTCAGCTCTAATTTGCCTGGAGACATCCTAACACTTGCTGCCCAATAAATCGAATTTTTGCTGTATACATTCAATATTTGTTAATAAGCTGCCAGCTAGCATTTTTTTTCTGTATTTCCTGCACAAGCAGGGAATGGTGTGCTTATTGTTGGGCTGGCACATGCAATGAACCACGCAGAGGCCGCTCCCTGTCTTTAGAGGGACAGTTAGCTCAGGAGAAGACCGTCCCTAACTTGAAAACCAGAGATCAGGTTGGGGGGAGTGGGAAGACAGCACAGGTGAGACCCATGGGCTTCACAGATTATCTCGAGGGAGGAAAATAATGATTTTTAGAGGCAATTTGACAAGGAATTTCTATCCTGCTAGTCTGGGTTAGCGTTTCTGAATGTGATAAATAACAGGGCTCTTGGACAGCCCATTTTTTCCTTTATTTTGATACCCTTACAGCAGTAATCATGCCTCCTGTCAAGTGTTCTAAAGATAAAGACAAATGTTCCCTGTTGCTATTCTGTCAATGCAGCTCAACCCAAGCCAAAGAAAGGCACCCCTGCTGCATGTGTGGAATGCACCATTCGTCTTGTCTCCATCACAAATTGAGGCACATCCTGTCCCAACAGGATCCTCAGGTCACAAAAATAGAAATCTGCTGGTGACAGCGTTGAGGCTTGCTTTGCCTGCTCCAGAAACGAGCGCCCTGTGCACGTTCTCTCCACACCAACTCCGAGATTTATCTTCCTTTTCTGAGACTATTGATTAGACCATGCAACACATCCGTGAGGTCAAATAGTGAAACAATCCCTTTGTCAAATAAGATGGCCTTTGGCAGTGGTGATTTTTTTTTTTTTAATCAGAAAGACTCCACACGGTCGTCATTTGTTGATAGCAATTTTTGAAGAAAGTAAAAGGATTTCCAAAGATGTGGTTCAGGAACCCATCTGAAAAAAAAATTGTTTATGCCAAAACAGATGGAGTTTGGCTTAATTGTTGAAATGAATTGCCATATGGAACAAAACACAGCTGATTATTGCATTAACACTAATGTTAATATGCTTCATCATTCTGTTGTCATTGTAGCTACAGTTGTCACCAGACTTTAATCAATATGTTTATAAGAGAATTCAAATTGTAGAACTTGGGACCCAAAGAGGTTTCAGGGATTATCTAGTCATTTTACAGATGAGAAAACTGAGGGCTTTGGAGGGTAAATGATCCATATAATGGCATATATCCTACACCTGAAAATAAAAGATACTCTGAAAATATTAGGTACAATGGGCAAGGCATTCATAAAGAGAAAGGCCATTGTTACACGAGATAAAAAATATCACTACTGCAAATGTGCAGGACAGGCAGTTTGGTGTAATTAGATAAAATTGAACTACCTAATTTGATAAGATTCTTTTTCATGCTTAGCATCTCTTAGTTAACCCAAGATATTATAAATGTTCTATTCTTGAATTTTTGCAATAAGTTATCACTAAATATCTTCTTCCCAGGATATTTTCAATATTAAAAAAAAAAAAATCATGGCTCATAGAAGGAAAACAGAAATAAGCCACAGAGGATGGTGGGGGAAAGAAACTGGGACTTGAAAACAAAGAGATATCTTCCATTTCCAAGGTATAGTGAGAGAAGTTTTTTTTCTCTTAGTTTTTCTTATAACTGTTGATCCCTCCCTGGTCCTCTTTTCTCTGTAAAGTGGGAAATGAATGGGAATTGATCTGAAAAGCTATTTCAAAAGTTATTACAGGATTGTCAGTAATCCTCTAAACCTAACCTCTGTCCCCACTGCCACCCTTATACCCAACATACAAAGCCCTTTGAAAAGCTAGTGTTAAAAATCTGAAGTGAGAAAACAGTCAACCAATGGCCACCCCCTACCTGCCTCAGCTCAGGGTCAGCGACCCAGAAACAAGTGAGAGGAGGCCTCCATATTCTGTGTGAGTGATTGTACAGGTGCATTGAATGGATGCTTCGTTTCATGATTTGTGTTTCATCCCAGTGCAGCAAACTTTTAAGAGATGTCCAAATCCTTTCATTTTCCCTGGATATCACCCCTGACAGAGTCCTCTGTTACAGTACTCTTCACCTTTAATTTCCTCCTTTTAGTTACTTATTTTCTATCTTTCCCTGCTCATTTGTCAACTCCTGCTCCCTGCCCCACAAAATGTAATTATCTATGCAACTCTGTGCCGAACACATAATAGGAGCTCATTAACCATTATTGAATAAGTGCATGAATCTAGCATTTATTGAGCTCCCAAATTCAAAGTGCGTGTTAGGTGGTATGTGTTTATGTGTTTGTGTCTGCTGTGTATTTGCTAAGTATGAGTTAGGGTAAAAATCAAGCTGGTATAACAAAGTTTCTTTTTCTCTCACTTAAAAGACCAGGAGTAGGCGAGTGGTCCAGGTTGGGTAAGTCTGGTCTGCGTAGTCCTCCTGGGACCCAAGCGCATGGGTCCCCTCTGCCATCAACACACGTATGGCTTCCCTCTCTGGGTCTAAGGTGACCCTATTTTCCAGTCTAAGAAAATAGGGAGGGGAAAATGAGAGAGAAAAGAGAGTAGAAAGCAAGCAGCTTTTTTAGCACGTTTTTCACTCACATCCCACCGACCACAACTCTGTCAGATGACTACATCTTAGCTGCAAAAGAAGCTATGAAATTTAGTCTTAAGCTGGATAGCCACGTGTCCAAATAAAACACAAATGTGGGGAGGTAGGGGTAGTGGGGCATCTATTAATAAAACAAAAAAGACAAAATAGATTTGGGGGACTAGTTGTCTCTACCACAGTGTGCGTTTTTGGAGGAAGGAGAAGCAAAAAGAAAACGTACGTTAAACTTCACAAACTAAAAGCAACTAATAGGAATATGAGATGTATCAGTTAGATTTTTCTGCCTCAAATTTATCACTTAAGACATTTATTTGCTCACAATTCTGTGGATTAGCAATTTAGGTTAGGCTCAGCTGGGATTGCCCATCTCTGGCCCACATGGTGTTAGTCAGGCTCAATCATGTGTCACCTGGCTGACAACGGCCTCGTCGGCATGTCTTGTGGGTGGTTGGCTGTTGGCAATGGCAAGGAGGTGATCATCCATATGTTCCTCCATCTAGCAGGTAAGCCTGAGCTTATGCACAAGATGGTCACGGGGTTACCAAGAGCATAAAGGGAGGGTCCTTTGCATAGTACTTTTCAAAGCTCTACTTACATCATAAGTACTAATTTCCCATTGGCCAAAGTAAGTCACTATATCAAGTCCAGAAGGAGCAGAGATATAGATGGGAGTTGCTGCAAAGTCACATCAGAAAGAGGCATGCATAAAGGAAAAGGAAGAGTTTTTGACCAGTTTTGCAAACAATCTGCCACAAAAACTAGACTCAAAGTATGAAAAAGTGTCACAGAACATTCTGCAATGCTTTATAAAAGAAGGTGTGTTCTAAAACGTTGACAAAATTTTGTGAAAGGAATAATTAAATACATATTATCCGTGGCATTGTCAAAAAAATAAATCTAAGAATAATGAACTATTTCACTCTCTAATTTAAGAAATAAAATAAACTCTTGAAAAAAAGTATCACAGGAGCAGGATGACACTATGAAAACCTTAATAAATTGCTTTCTGGGTAATGAGAGTGATACTATTCAGAAAGAATATCTTTTTAGATGAGCAAATAAAATTATATTAGCCTTAAAGAAACTTGGAGAACATTTTATGTATCTTCCCATTTTACCTTTCTAATTCAATTCTACAGGCCTTTATTGTGTATCTACTATATGCTAAGCCTGGTGCCAACGTGTAAAATACAAGAAATATTATAGTATCATGAGATTGGACATTTTTAATTTCTTTTTTCTTGTTAATCACTAATAAATTAAGTTTAGTGAGAGTATGACCTTCTGTTGGTAGGAAAACTGAGTAAGAAGGGTGCTTTAGTAAAACTATATAAGTATACAGTGGCAAGACCCAGGTCAGAATCCAGAGCTGCCTTTGCAGTGTGCTGATGAGCAGTAGACAAGCAAGACGAAAGAAGGCTGGATGGGGACAGCTCTTATTTCAGGAATTTATAGATGCAAGTTATAAAATTAACTCTATGTGGTTAGCATAACATATTAATAATATGCTTCTAGAAGCTTCCCATATAACTCAGAATAAAATCCAAGTCTTTACTATGCCCTGCAAGAGCCTGAAAGACCTCACTGTTCCTCTGACTCCATCTCCTACCATCTCCTTCTCCCTCTCCCTGCTCCACTACCCTGTCTCATTGCAGTTCCTCAAAAAAACCAAGACACTCCGCCTCATGGCTTTGTACTTCCTGTCTCCTCCAGCTGGACCACTTTTTCTTCCCACATCTCTGCAAGCCTTTCCTTCAAGTCTTGGCTCAAAAATTGCCTAAGAAGGCCCTTCTAAATATACTATATGAAACACAACCTTCCCTTCACCTATCTTCCTCTGTCCCCTTAACATTTCTTGGTATTTTTATTCTTAATATTTATTATCACCTGATTTGATATATATTAATTGTTTGTCTCTCTTCAAGACTTGATCTGTTTATGTTGACTTTTTTCCCCAGCACCTTCACAGTGTCTGGGGAATTGAATGAATTATCCTTCATTGACATACATGCATGTATAGATGTATGTATACATCTATACATGTATGCATAGATGTATATATATATAATATAATATATGTATAAATGTATATATACATATATACTCATATACATCAATGAAGAATAATTGCCACGGGTTGGTTCTGGGTTTCATTAACAATCTATTCTCAGTAGGGCATCACCGTCACTCTAAAATTGTTAACATTATGTTTCCACCTGGTTCCTGTCTTCTTTTGTTATTCCATTGCATTCCACCTGGTTCCTGTCTTATCCTTTTTTATTCTGCTGCATCAGTATTCACTGATTGGTTTCTAATTTGTATTTCACACAGATTTCTGAACTTCACCTTCTTTTGTCAGACCAGAAGTAACTAATTAAAGAGAATCCTCATGACCTTCAATTGCTTAAAACATACTCTTTCAAGTAGAGAATGTCTGCCTTGCAATGTACAGATGCCATCTACAACAGTTGTTTCTGTTGATCTAGATGGTCCCTTTCCTATTTGCTATTACACAAAGTAAGGCAATGATAATAAACAATGCTCTCCATAACACAGATGCTGCATCATAAAATTCCACCCCCGCCCCCATGAACTTTCTGCTACATAGTATCTATTGCAGATACATAATGACATAATTATAAGGTTTAAATGCACCTCTCAGTAGGTTGGTTTCCTGTAAAAAAAGAAAACCTTTCAGATTAGTTATTGCTTAGAAGCCTCTCTCCCATTAAACAGAAGCTATTTGTTGTGTGATTGTTTTCTGCTTTTTAAAACATCCCTCCCACCTTAAGCAAGTGGGAGTAAAAGCTCTTGGCTTCCTAGCTAACCAAGGGTTTACCATTTCACCCTTTCATGCTTATATGTATGTGGATTACTGAGTAGAGATGGGTGAAGACAAAGGGAATTCCATAGGACCTGAGAAGGTTGACAGAAGGAACCATAGCAGTGAGAAAAAGGAACAATAAACAGGTAAGAAGATGTATAAGCATTGACCATTCCAGCTCTCAATTCTATCCCTTCTCTTCACCCCACAATAATTTCTCCACTTTAGACCCTTAAAATCTCTCACCTAGATTGTTCCAATGGCCCCTCACTGTTCTCTTGGGCGCCAGTTTCCCTCTCCCCTAATTTCTCCTTGACTGAATTACCTGAGTCTTTATCCTAAATCCCCACTGCTAATAGAGTCAACTCTGCACCCCTTAGCAAGCACTAAACCTCTTGCTAATCTAATCCCAGGCCACTCTCCCAACTTCATCTCCCTGTACACACCCTCATTTAGCATCAATACTCCAGCCCAAAAGAGCTACACTTCAGGTACTTCCTGTGTTCCTTCTACCACGAATCCCTCCCCTCGATACCTAACACTCCTCCGTGTCTAGACCACAGTCGACCTCCTTCATGAAAGCTTCTCTGGTCCTTTCGGTTGGAATTAAATGCTCCATTCTCCATGCTCCACCAGGCTTGACCACTTCTCATCTATTGAATATTAATCATACTCTCTTTTGTTATTGGTATATGTTTTAATCTCCCCCACTAAGTTGCCAGCTCTTTAAAATTTTATTCATTTTTGTATCCCTTATGAGGCTTTTAATATGTGGTCGGCATGATTTCAAATGCTGCAGGTGTGTTAGTAGTTGTTTTTAAGTCCTCAGAACAACTTTACAAAGTATATACTTCCCCATTTTATAAATAAGTAGACTAAGGTACCAGGTAATTTGTCTACCCTCACAGAGCTAGTAAGTGATGCAGCTAGTCAAACTGACCCCAGAGTCCATATACTTAAACCCTATACTATGCATATATTTAAATTCATCCAAAGGAAGCATTTAAACAGTTCCAAAGACTGATAGAAGATGGTATAAAAGCAGGTGGTAGAAATATTAGGAAATAACTCAGACTAATAAAACTCAGAGAAGTTAAGCTGCTTACCCAAATTCACACAGTGAGTTAACTGGCAGAGACACAATAAAATCTGGGTCTCCAGAGGGTGGCCTAGTGCTCCTTAAACGAGATCATGGCTACTACCATGTAGTTTCTATGGAGTGACTGGGCAAGAAAAGAAGAGATGAGAAATGTAATTGAGTCTCATGTAATTGTAAGAAGTAATGAGGAACTCAGGCAAGGATGGATCCCAAGATACTTCAAGCAAACTTCCTAATAAACTCATCTCTGCAGATGAATTTTCTTAAACTCTAAAATGCAAAAGACCTAAGTCCATGGATCGAAGTAAAACATGGGCAAAATGCAAATAGACAGAACTTAAAAAACAACAGCAAACTTTTAAAAAGTATTTACCATATGCTAGGAGCTGTGTTAGTGCTCCATCTAATTTAATCCTCACAACAAACCCATCATTATTATTATTAGTCTCACATTACGGAGAAAGGAACAATCTCAGAGAAACAAGGACTTTTCTAAGGTCGCAGAGCAGGTAAGAAGTAGCGCTGGGATGCATATTCCAAATGAGTGAATTTTTCAGATAATGGATGCTTGTTCCTTGAAGCCCTAAAACCGTTATGGATTTCAGCACTCTCATGTGTAGTACAAACTCTCCTGCCTTCCAAGAGAAAGAACTGGAATGTATCTTAATCTTTTGCTTGGTTCCCAAAGTCATAATAATGTATGTCCCTATCCACCAGCTTCCTTCAAAATGGTTGTAAAGAGGCAATTATCATACGACAATACCTTACTGAGGCAGGTATGTTTAGTGTCTGACAATAAATGGTCTCTTAAATAGTGTTTTTGTAGAATCTTAGCCTGCTTTTACGGTTTTCCCATTCTTTCTTCAAAGCCCAGCTGCTTTTATTTCTTGTAGTTTTATGCCTTCGTCATTCCCACCTCTTTCTGTTGTGATCTGGAAAACCACATAAAGGGCATTGATAGAATTTGGTAAAAATTCAGAGCTGTTAAAATTTGGGAGAGGAGTTGAGACATTGCACCAAAAGTAAAGTTTCTGAGCAGAAGTAAAGATATGTGTTTTCTTTTTACTAGGAAAAATCCTTTTCATAGCTATTTCCCTGATCATTTAAATTATAAAAAATGCTGGGGGCATGGTGGGGGCTGGAGGTGACCAGAGAACATTCCCTTGTAATGATAGGTTTATCAAGACAAATAAAAAAGCAATCGTTTTAAAGAAAAAATAATAGACTTTTCTAATAGGATTGGATTGTGAAAATTCAAATGTTGCTTTTAATCTTTATTAAATATTAGAGAGGTAATATGGTGAGATGTAAGAGCCTGGACCTTGAACCTAGAAATACCTAAATTATAATCTCTCTCTACTGCTTTCTGAAAATTGACTTTGGACAAGGTACTTAATTTTCTCTGAGCCTCCATTTTTTTATTTTCATATCTTAAATTCTGGATAATGATAAAACCTATCTCATAAAGTATGCAAAGTACCTGACACATAACAGTTAGCTTTAAAATCCCATGTAATAGAGTTGAGATCATATTTTTATAACTTGAACTTAAAATATGCTTAGTCTCAAAGTTACATTCATGGTCTAGAATTTATAACTCATAATTACATAGCACAAAAGTTAAAGAATTCATATTGTCATCTTAGAAACTCTGAAGCTGGCAGTTTTATCTTCAGTGTATTTGTATGGCTTATATTTATGAAACATCATTTGAGCCAGATGAGATAAATTCAGTAGTTTCTTGCCAAAGATCTGTTAGATAGATGGGTGAATAGATGGATAGATGTGTGGATAGATAGAAGGATGGATAGATGAAAAAAATACCAACATTTGGACACAAAGTTAATATTTAGAGATGATGCCTTATGAATGGATATATTTATATATATATACATATTCTAACTGTTAAGAAAATTATTTGAACTAGATTAGAAGTATCATTTAATACAAGCAGATCTATTTGGCAGTCCTTATCTGGACTTGATCTTGAAGCATGAAGGGACCTCAAAAACATGGAGCTGGAAGAAAACAGGAAAGAAACCAGGTAGAATAAGAATGAAGGTGGGAGTTGCAGAATCTGGTCCAGCTACAAACACCGGTCCAGGGACAGGCAGTTGGATAGTCTAAGGCTTAGAATTCAAGGGTACAGCAAACTCAGCAAAATTCCGAAAACTGTTACTCCTGGGTGAGCTGGTCTGACAGAGTGCACAGGAATGGCAACTTCATAAAGGAGGAAAACAAAAATTCTCAAGAAATGGGAAGAAGACAATAATGACAGTCCTGGAAGATATAATCATTCTCTGTAGAGCTGGGGCCTGCAATCTGATATGCCAGAATGATGCCCCAGCCCTCAGAAGAAGAGACTGGAGAGAACCAAACAAGTTGATATTTGGTGCCCAGATATACAGAGAACTAGAGGAAATGGGCAGAGAGATAAGGTGACAAAAGAGTGGGGGCTAAGGCAAAAGCCTGGGGGAAGGAAGGTGCCAGACCAGATAAAAGAGATAGGGTAGCAAGTACTATAACTCTAGCCATGTGACCACAAAACAGTGTCCATCCCAAGATAAACTTTTAAGGAGAAGATTCAGGAAAGCAATATGGACCAACACTCATCACTGGGCTCTGGGTCTTAGATTTCAGGTCCAGGAATGGCACTCATTTTCGAGTCCTCCTAAATAATGAAATAATATTTCTGCCTCACTCAAGATTAGATTTAGAATCAGGACAAAGCTGATGCTGGGTGGGGAGAATCAATAGCCCTAGTTATGAGAAATTGGGAAGGCGGAAGCAAGAGAAACAATGCTAATAACATGTTTCTGATTTTAAAATATTTTGAAAAGTTCTTTGAGGACAGGAACCAAATCTTTATCTATCTTGTAACACAACCTTGAATAGGTAGGCATTATAGTTAATCCATAGCAAAAGTTAAAGAAAATCTATACTCATGTATAAAAATTAAGTATTCCAGTCACTATTCAATAGTTACAAGCACCATTTACTTTTTTTTCTCTATAAACAAGGATATCCTTCCATATCATCCTTTCTTCTCAAAAACATTTTCATAGCTTTTGGTCTTATCCATACCTGGGCCCTGATTGCTTTTCAGAGGAAAGTGTTCATTACTTCCATGGCATTTATCTGTTCATCTTAAACCCTCTTATCAAAGGTATTGACCCATATAGACTAGAGCTCTGAGCTTCTGCATAATTTTCTCTTTATAGAAGTGCTATATTTAGTTCAACAAGCATTTGTTTAGCAACTACCCTGGGGATTATGAAAGGATACAAAAGAATAGCAGATACTTAAAGCAGATATGATTATGATAAGGTCCCTGTCCTCAAGAAGCTTTAAAACTTGTCAGATAAGCAAATACAAATGATGAAATATGCTAAAGTTGAATGGGCGAAAAACTACAATGTAGATGCAAAGAACATGGAAGCAGAAGCAATTAATTGCTACTCAAAATGTATATATTACTAATCTCAATATCACCTCCTTTATGCATTTCCTGGACTCTCCAACAAATTGCATTTATTCTCTTATCTGAAACTTCATGGTATTTATTCTAACCTTTGAAATAACTGTCTTAGACTTTCCCCTCTCTTAGTTACACTTCCCTTACCCTCGAAGTAAACTGAAAGTTGGTGAAGGATTTGTGTGTCTCTAGCACAGGTTCTTGGACATAAGAGCATTTAATATCCATTTCTTGAATTGAACAAAAACATATTCATATGCACACATATGCATATACACACATCTACAAAATAAATGCCTATTGTTTAAGGAAATAATAATCATTCTTAAAACTTTTATTTCAAAATATTCCCCCCAAGCATGCATGATTAACATGTTGAATTAGAAATGGTTCATCTCCTACTAGTTTCAAAACAACTGCTTCAGCTATTTTTGATAAAGAAAATTACAAAATCATCATTCAATTTCCTAATGTAGCAGCACAAATAATTCAGGGAAAAATCTAAACAAATCACCGCTTTAAGACATACAGTATACAATATCTATAAAATGAAATTTTAGCTATACTAGGCATAAAAAATATTTAATAAAGTTATGCTCAAATAACAAAACTCACTCTTTGCAGAAGACAATAGCTATAGTGACTGAGTTATTAGTTTAGACCAATATTTAAATTCATTAAAAGAAAAGGCAATTATGTAAATTATATATACTAATTGGAAAAATTAAAATCTGAAAACTGAAGCTGAATCCAAAATGTGGAACACTGAAACCTATAAATGCATAATCCACCAAGTATTATTCTCCTCTAAGGCACAGAATACAAGTCATTTTTGAGGTAAACATTCCACTATAAAAAGACCTTGTCTGATCCTTACCAATGTATTCCTCTTTC
>NW_006437736.1:9946445-9972898 GCF_000325575.1 Pteropus alecto | reverse complement strand
TCAGTTTCCACATTCAAAGTTCTTATATCTCCAATATTGACAAATTATTTCCTCTAAGAGTCTGATAAACAAGAATTGTTGAATAAATTACTTTTCTCTTAATATAACTGTGGTAGAGCTAGAAGCCCTAATAAACATGTGTTGGAAGAAGGAAAGGGAAGGGAAGGGAAGGGAAGGGAAGGGAAGGGAAGGAAAAAGGATAAATTCCAGCAAGAAGAGAGGAAGGGAAGGTGATAAAGAGGGACATTTCATTCAATGAATTTAAAATCTTTAAGTCTGGAAATTTTCCTAATGACCTCTAGCAAATAGAGAAACATTTATTTAAGAAAAATCCAATAAATCTTGATAAAAGAAGCGAGAATGATGGCATTTGAGCCACAATCTGCTCATTCAGTGCAACCGAAGCTCTACTCTGGGTGATTACAGCCAAAAAGATGAGTCAAGAAAGGAAGAATGGAGGGAGGGAGCGTGATAGTTAGTTTTATACATCAGCTTGACTGCACTAAATGGTGCCCAGATATTTCATCAAACGTTATTCTGGGTGTTTCTGTAGGGGTGTTTTTGGATGAGATTAGCATTTAAATTAGTAGATTGAGTAAATCAGATTGTCCTCTTTAATGTGGATGGGCCTCATCCAATCAGTTGAAAGCTTGACTAGAAGAAAAAGGCTTGACTTTTTTTGATAAAGTTGTTTATATACTATAGTAAATTTGAGAGTTACATTTGAATGGTTAGTAATATTTCAATAACAGAGCACAATGTTCACCTTTGTTGAATTTGATCCTAAAGTTATCATTTATGATAACATACCTAACCTTTCTTTGTCATTGATTTTAAAAATCATATTTGACTTAATTCCGTACCATTCAAATACTCTAGATTCTGGTACTAAATTAAAACTAAGTTCTCTTTAAAACTGCTGGGACTCCTATCAAACACCCAACAGTGAGGACCCACCAAGAGGGAGAAGTCAGGTAAGGTGAAATCTTAGAAATGAGATAATATTCATTTTCTATTCAGTCCTAGGAAGTTCTCCATCCCTGCTGCTGCATAGAGCACAGGGTCTTCCGAGATCAACCTGAAGACGTTTTGGAATACAGAAGAAACAGCACCTGCCCACAAAATATAGGTCTCCCATTTCAGAAAAACACTCAGTCAAGAGGTCCCACAAACCCATCCACAGAATACACACACACACACACACACACACACACACACACACACACACACACACACACACACACGGAGAAAGCAAGAACTGGATACTGTGACATAGAAGGCACCAAATGACCATTTGCTTTAGTTAGGGAAGCTGAAAGAACTTACTAAAAAAAAAAATAATATAACCACCCTAGTTACGTTAAAAAGATAATATGTATTCATTTACTTCCTTAATTGCTTCTCCAAAATCTGGAAAATAAAATAGACAACTTAGATGAAATAAACAAATTTGTAGATAAATACGAACTAGCAAAACTTGCTCAAAAATAAATAGAAAATCTGGATAGACCTATAACAGATAGAGATACTGAGTTAGTAATTTTTAAACTGCCCAGAAAGAAAAGCCAAGGACCATATGGCTTTACTGATAATTCTACCTAACATTAAAAAATTATAATAGTAATAGCAATTCTTCACAAACTCTTCAAAAAAAATAGAAGAGGACATGTCATAATTCATTCTAAGGGATCAGTATTACTCTACTACCAAAACCAGACACAGACATAATAAGAAAAGAACACTATAGACAAATATCTCTTATAGATATAGATGCAAAATTTCTCAACAAAATACTATCAAACCAAATCTTGACATGGTCAGGTGAGATTTATTTTGGAAATGCAAGGTTGCTTTAACATCAGAAAATCAATTAATGTAATCCACCATATTAATATAATGAAGGAAAAAAAATCACCCAGTCATGTCAATAGACACAAAAAAGCAAATAACAAAATCCAATACATTTTCATGTTAAAAAACAAATAAATAAGAAACTAGAACTAGGAAGGATCGTCCCCAATCTGATTTTTAAAAAATTTACAAAACGTCCATAGCTAACATCATACTTAATGTGAGAGATCAAATGCCTTCCTCCTAAGGTCAAGAACAAGACAAGGATGTCTATTCTCACCACTTGTATTCAATATTGTACTAGATGTTCTAACTAGGGCAATTAGGCAAGAAAAAAAGAAATCAAAAGCATCGAGATTGGGAGGAAGAAGTAAAAATATTTCTATTAGAACTAATAAACAAGTTTGGTAAATTTGCAAGACACAGATTGATGTACATAAAAATCAATTATGTTTCTATAAACAAGCAATGAATAATCTGAAAATAAAATTGATTAAAAAATTCTATTTAATATAGCATTATAAAGAACAAAATACGCAGAAATAAATTTAACAAAAGAAGTACAAAAGAAATACTTTAAAAAATACAAAACATGTTGAGAGATATGAAGACAAATAAACAGAAAGATAATCCATGTTCATGTACTGGAAGACAATATTATTAAGATGGCCACACTCCCCAAATTGATCTACAGATTCGATGCCATCCTTATAATTATCTGAGCTGGCTTTCTTGCAGAAATTGACCAGTTTATCCTAAAATCCATATGAAAATACCAGGGACCTGGAATAGCCAAAGCAATCTTGAAAAAGAACAAAGTTGGCAAACTCACACTTTGTGATGTCAACAAAGATACAGCAATCAAGTCAGCGTGGTACTACTTTAAAAATAGACACATAGGTCAATGGAATAGAATTAAGTATGCAGAAATAAACCCTTACATTTATAGTAAATTGATTTCTAACAAGAAAACCAAGACAACTCAATGAGAAAAGAACAGCCTCTTCAATGAGTGATGCTGCAACAATTAAATATCCATATGCAAAAGAATGAAATTGGACTACTTCTTTGTACTGTACACAAAAAAAGTAACTAAAAATGGATGATAAACTTACGTAGAAGAGCTAAAACTAGGACACTCTTAGAAATAAACACAGGAGTAAATCTTTATGACCTTGTGTTAGACAAAAACTTCTTAAATACTAACCAAAAGCACAAGTGTAAGCACAAGTGAAGTGTATTTTTGTTTGTAGTAAGAACACTTAGTATAAGATCTACCCTGTTGACAATTTTTTCAAGTGTGCAATGCAATATTAACTACAGGCACTAGCTGTGCAATGGATCTCTAAAACTTTTTCATCTTGTATAATTAACCCTTTATACTAATTAAACAACAACTCCCACATTTCCCTGTCCTCCCAGCTCCTGGTAACCACCTTTCTATTCTCTGCTCCTATGAGTTTGACTATTCTAGGTATACCTTGTATATCTAGTATTTGTCCTTCTATGACTGACATATGTTATTTAGCATAGTGTCCTCCAAGTACTTCCATGTTGTCACAAATGGCAGGATGTTCTTCTTTTTGAAGACTGAATAATATTCCATTGTAGATATTTGCCACATTTTCTTTATCAAGATCATAGACCCTGAAAGTATATTCCTCAGTATGATTATTCTTCCATGATATACTAGCTGTATGACCTTGGACAAGTGACTAACCTTTCTGAGCCTCTCTTTCCACCTGTATGATGTGAATAATGCATCTCCCACAAAGTATTTGCTCATAGTCCCCGAGATGATGCATGTTGTGTCTCCCACAGCTTCCTTCCCAACCTACAACAAGTATTCATTAGTTGCTACTTCTGATCCTTTCATTCCTTCATTCTCTCTTTACCTCACCTGGTTCAATTTGTATGCAAATACAAATAGATTCACAAATATTTCCATTATTTGGTGGGGGTGGTGAGAGTGGTTTTCAAGAGTGGAATGGAGGCAGCTGGTCAAGTTGTTGTGTTTTTTCTTTAATTACCAAGCTTGAAGGACAGCAAAGTAAAAGATATGACCAATAGATCCATTTTTATAACAATTCTGAGTGGTGAGCTTTGTCTTCCTTGAACACTGAGAAGCCCATCAAGAAAAAATACTTTATTCCTTGGGTTTCCCATCTGCAATATGGGAATAATTATAATTAACCTACCTGCCAAACAATATTTTTATAAGATCAGACGAGTTAGAAAATATAAAATATTTAGAAAAAAAATAAAGATATACTAACACTCTTCTTCCACTTATATATAGTATATCTAGATACTTCACTCAGTGAGAAACTGAATTTAAAACAATTTCAGAAGTTCATACACTTTTCCAGCCCTCCACTCACAATCCAAGCCAAAAAAAAAATTATCATCCATTCTTGAATCGAATGAGGATTTTGTTTACTCTTCAGGATAGTATTGCTGTGTTAGAACAAGAGTAATAATTCATACACATTCCACTGTTAGCATTTCTACAACCTTCAAAGTCAGACTAGGGAATTTATTACAGCTTTAGGCGATGCTGAAGGTGCCCCTACAGCAATAATTGATGCTCTGAAAGCACACATGGAGAAAAAACCATCTGAATTCTTTCAAGCTGTTTCTCTTAAAACTTATGAAATATTGATAGAAAAAAATATAAATAGGTATTAATGCTGTTTTAGTAAAGATTTGGTCTGGTGGAAACAGAGCTTCATTTATTTCTAGCCTGCAGGATTAACACTGGAGTTGCCACTGATTCTGCATGAATAGCCAAAATGTGTTTCATCAGTCTCTGTGCTCCAAGTTTCTCAGGCAGAAAATAAGCCCTGAGCTTCCAAGGTATGTCATTGAAACATACTGATTAAAGACCTCAACTCATGTACAGCTTCCCTGCCCACAAAATCATGGACCAGAAATTCCATTCCGTCCTGTTTCCATTATTTTCCCAATGCCTACCTATATCACTCAAGGATTGAATTCAGTTGTGAGTCTTAGAAAACCCAGTTGTCAGGGCTTATACAGGAAATCAGATTCCATAGGTGAAAGATGGTAAGGCTATGGTCTCTAATTTTTCTCATGATCATGCTCTGGCTGCTAGAGCTCCAGCCATTACACCTTTATTCCAGGCAGAAAAAAAGGAAGATGGGTTATAGAATAAAGGTGGATGGTACTGTCCATTGTATCAAGAAGCAAAGGCCCTCTCAGAAATCTCAAGCAAGGCTTCCTATTTATGTTTCATTGGCCACTCATAGCTTCAAGGCAGTCTCAAAATGTGAGTGTTTAGCTTTGCAACTTCTGTGGAAGGAGGCAAGGGAAAAGAGTTTGAAATGAGTACTGAAAGAGTTTGCACAGTATCTGGCTTGTAAGCTTGAAGCTCTAAATTAATATTTCACAGCTGAATTAGATCATCCAAACTGATTCCTGCCTCATTGGTAGAGACTCAGAATTTTGTGACTTCTAGAGGTACCCTTGTCAGACCCAATATAGGGTTCCCAAAATGAAACTGTATAGGAAGGGGGTCAGTAATATAGATAATAACCTGACAGAAAACTTAGATGGATGGATAGATGAAAAGATGGATGGATGTTTGGATGGATGAATGTAGATATATATAATAAAGAATAGACATAAATATTATATTTATCATGAAATAAAACCTTTTCGTTATCCAGCTCAGGCTTCCTAAATCACCCATCCCCTCCTCATCCACCCCACTTCCCCAAATACACACACACGCTCACACACGTACTTCCCAAATATACATCACATTGGAAGTCTAGAAGAAACAAAAGTGGAGGGATGTGAATGGAAGCCAACATACATACACAAAACCTTGTGTGCATGTGTATATTTGGAGAGGGCATACAAAACAGACATAGGGAAGATGGTTATGAATGATCTCTATTTATAGCACCACTCCAGAATGTGGGAGAAAACCTTGCATCCGCAGCAAGAAGAACAAAGCACACCCTGTCCCAGCAGCAAGGCTGTGGGGCCTTAACTCCTTCCCCATGGTTTCTACCTCCTGCTCCCCCTCCATTTCTTCCCTGCTCCCATCGCCCACTCCCACTGAAGGGGAAGGAGGCAGCAGAAACTCAGGCAGGAAAGTGAAGTGCGGATGTGGGGCAGAAGCCTGTGTTTATGAGCACTGAGTCCTGTTCCCTCCATCTCCTTAGCATCTCTCAGATCAATTCATTTCATTCCCCTGCATGGCTTAGATTCAGGTCTGAGCCTGTTCTGGCCCTCGTCACTGTAGGGGTTGCCTATAAATTGGTCTTCCTGCTCCAGTGCTGATCCTCACTGTCCCCAGGGTCATTTCCCCCTATTCTTTGAAGAGTACATATAACTATATGTGTGTGTGTGCATATACACATTTATGCATGTATGTGTGCATTCATATACACATGCACACATATGCACATGCCTACATGTATGCACACATATATATGTATGTCTATGATATTATTGTTATATATACATATAACTGATTTTAAAAATTCTAATAGGAATCAAAGATTTAAAATGACAAGGATCTACCCTTCCTCTGCATACCTCCCACTCCCAGGCCCACTCCCGAGAAGCAACCACTCCATACCTTTAACTGTTTCCTTAGGTAGTTGCCTCCATTGCTAAGTAACATACTTTCAATGCTCTTTCTTGATGTATCGACCCAGCGTCACCTATTTTTTTGTATCTTCCTGAGGCACAAATCTGATCATGTCTCTCTGTCACCACATATGTCTCTCTGTGCAAGCTGAGCACTGCCATTCACCCAGAGGCACCCTTCACCTTGTTATTTCCTGGAAATGGGCAACATGGCAGCCCTGTCTTCCCCCTAGATTGCAAGGTCTTTGAGAGCTGTGGGGGTTCTGGGCCAGGCCTGCCCCCTCAGTCTTTCCTGGACCTTAAGCCAGTTTCAGGGTGATTGACAAAAATGGTTAATTTATATATCAACTTGTCTGGGCCACTGATACCCAGATAACTGATTAAACATTATTTCTGGGTGTGTCTATGAGGGTATTTTCAGTAGCAAGCAGCACTGGGATTGGTGGTGATCTGAGGAAAGCAGATGGTCCTTGTCAATGTGGGTAGGCATCAGCCAATCCATTCAGGGTCTAAGTAAAACAAGAAGACAGAGAAGATTGAATTCTCTCTCCCTCTCCTCTTCTCTCCTCTCCTCTCCTCTTTCTCTCAATCTCTCTCTTCCTAACTGTAGTAGTTGTTCATTCATTGATCTTCTCCTGCCCTCAAACATAATTCCATATGCCTGAATTTGAAAGAATATGTGTGTGTATAACCCGTCTAAACTCAATCTCTCCTTTCGTTTTCTGAAATTTCGCCATTAGAGATTCAGTTCTTTGCCATACATGTTGCCCACTCCTTACATTTAATATGTAGCTATTTCTGAAAGAATTAACATATTAAGTGTCTAAGAAAGCATGACTATACTAAAACTGAGATAGAAATGAGAGGTGAAATGCAACAAAGACCCATCCCCAAGAGTTTACCCTAGGGTGTTTTTTAATTAGGTTTCATTTTTTTGCGAATGAAAAGTAATTAAAATAGAAATCTAGGGAAGACTTCCATCAGATATTTTTAAAATAAAAAATGAGCATTTACAATGATATTTGATTAGCATTTTCATTACCAAATTTCCTTTATCCTTGTCTTCAAATGTCAGCATATAAACTGAGCCTCCTTGGTTTTGCTTTCTCATGTTTTAAGCCCAGAAAATCTGGCCATTAGAAATTTATTTTTAAATGGATTAACTGCTCTCCCAGGAGGGATCTTTCAACTTTTCTATCTATATTTTGATAAAACTTCACATGAAGTCAATAACAAATTAGAACATAAATATTTAAGCAGCTCAAAGATAAAATGAGAGCTTCTCTCTTTCTCTCTTTTTTATGTTGCTGGTAATGTGCCAAATAGAGAGGAATTAAGGGTCTTGAGGAATATGTCAAAAGTCTTTGCTTGTGCAAACAAGAAAAACCAAGCAAAAGGTCACTAAATCCAAGAGAGGATGGTGTCACCTTGGAGTTGATCTCACTTCAGAAATCCCTAAGATTCTCAAGTAGCTTCTCTCCATCTTCTTCCCAGAGTTTTTAACATAGGAACAAGTACACAAATATTCTTTTTGTGGGGCCTTTGCCCTTTAATGAAGGAAGTTTTTTAATGCTAGAAGAAGTGCACTAATAACTTTTGCATAGGGCTTTTGCCTCTAATGAAATCTTCCTATAAGAACACTGCTGGTTTTTTTTCATGTATAGGAAATTCTATTTATTTTCGAAGGACACGTAAAGAAGAAAAAGGTTCTTCCCTTCAAAAAAAAAAGAGATGAAATGAAGAGCAGACAGAGAATATCCCCCATCAAAAGAAACAAAAATCAGTGAAATGAATATATGCTAATATATGCAAAGATGATTTCAGAAAGTGATGAACTTAAACAGATACCCATCCCACACCCCCGACTGTGCCATCCATTTGCTAAAAATCACTTTGAAAAGACTATTTACTGGGATCACCTGTGCGTGGAGATTGTCTATCAAGGAACGACTCTTATCTGTTCTGTGGGCAGAGATAAGATCTATGCCAGGGAGGATTTTTCTCAGGCTTTCACGGTAATTGTAGATATTTGATTGCAAATCAGAATGTTTGTTCTACCTAATGAACAAAAGCACTGGATTAGTCATAGCTGGTATTAAAAGTTGTTTTGTTTACAGCACGGTTTAGGCTTTAATGTTCTCTGAGTACACAAAGAACATTCTCAAATGTCATATTTGTAGCACACGCAAGTTCCTACTTCGAGCGAGCTGGAAACTAACAAACTAAGTCTCTACCCGCCCTTGAGTAGCAGGAGCAGCTCACGCTCTGCTCTAAGAGGCAAGTGTAAGAAACGGTCTGGAGGCAGCGGTTTGTTCTGTTCACTTCCCTTTTACTAAGACAGGAGAACGCATCAGGTGTCATATCATGTCGTTAAAGGTATACTTTCAGAGGTAACTTCACAATGTTCTCATCTAGCTGAAGGATAGTAACACAAGGGATATTGAATCGGGCTGCCCAGCAAATCTCTCCAACCCATCTCCAAGGGAAGGCAGAATGACTATTCATTCATTCATTCATTCATTCATTCAACAAATATTGATAAAGTGCCAGGCACTGAGCTTGATGTTGCAGATATAACAATCAGTAGAAGGAACATACTCCCTGACCACCTCCCGCTCAGATGCACCTTAACTCACATTGTCCAGCTGTATGAAACTTGAGCAAAAATGAACATAAAGGCCACAGGTTCTATAGCCAACTGTCAATTATTAGCAAAGTAGGGAGTCAGTATCCACCTCACTGTAACCGGAATGTCAGCATTGAGAGAAAAAATCAAGAACATCTCTTTTTTACTGGAGGTGGTGAAATAGGATCAGAAAGGTTAAAACTCTCACATAGCTAATTTAATGGTCAATCAAGATTAGAACTTAGACTCTCTTCATCTGTGGTTTTGACATTACTCCCATGAGGTCTCCTTCTCCTCCACTCCCATCCACCCATCCACGTTCGCTTCAGATAGAAAAAAAGGTCTAATATTTTAATAATGGCCACATAAAATACATCGCGATGTAGTTAACAATAAAAGCAAGACTTCAATACATGCATGCTTTAAATAACACATTAGGCTTATCACTGATGATATCTTTAATTACGCCAAGGCAAAACTGGAGACGGTCTAATGGGAAATACAGATTACTTGTTAAAATTATTAACAGAGTTAATGTGCTTACATTTGTTTATGTGTACTGGAATCAGCTCAGATATTTGGCTGCAATGACAATATGTGTAAAGATCAATTAAAAGTCATAGAGATGAGATATTGGATTTCCAGACCTTAATAGGATTTCATCTGCACTTGCTATATTATGTTATACAATTATAATTGAGCTTCCATCAAACCACAGAATCTGTCACCTCACCAATTTATTTTCCAAGCACTAATGAAACTTACTTCCTGATGAGCATGCTTTTAAAAGCATAACCCTGAAAAAGAGAGGTGGCACAAGAAACGATAAGCCTCTATTTATTTAGCAAACCTAGGTAAAAACCTGGACATAAGTAAAATAAATTTGACAGCTTTAGGAGGGTCCTTAGCAGCTATTTGTTCATATTATAAAGAGCATGTAAGTGCTCTCAAAAGGAATTGTAAACAACACATATAACTCATGCTCACTTTGAGCCTGAACAGCTGATTAATTCTCTGCCTCTTTATTGTAAGGTAGTCAAGCTAGAGGCAGAGCTGATATAATATTTTCCTCTGGATCTTTCTTAATTTTTCCCCAAATTGAAGCCATGAATTGAATTATAAAACAAAGTTTTCTGAGAGAGAACTTAATGAGGTAGCTTTCACTTGATAAAATATGAATTCTCTTTCCAATTTTGTTTAGAGAAGCAAAGACAATATCTAGAGACGTTAGTGTAATACAGCTGTAAGACGGCAAATATGTGGAATGACAGAACAATGTTACTCTTTGGAGAGACTCAAAGCGCCTATAACAATAATCTTGTGCTCCTCATACTGGCTTGTTATGGTACAGCAACAAGTGAGAGATGGATGGCTTCCCCTCGTTGGTAGGGAGTGTAATTCCTCAGAATCGCTTACTTACAGGTAGTCATAAAGAACACTAGAGATCATGTGATGTGGTCCTCAACAGGAAACCCCAGCCAGACAGATGTATGGCCAGATCTACTTAAACACATCCAGGAATGAGGAGCTCACCTTCCTGAAACACTTGCCAGACAATTGAGAGAAAGTTCTTCCTTGCGCCTTGCTGATATCTGCCTCTTTGTAACTTCAGTCTTACCCTGTAAAGCCCCATGCATTCCTTCCAGCTCAGTTCAAGAAGCACTCTGCACCACGTGTGCTCAACGGACAGCTGGAGCTCAGCTGCTCTTTTCTTCAGCACCCCTAACTTCTCTTTCTCATCCCTGGCTTTGTGCTGGAGAATATTTGGACTGGCACATACTCCCAGGCCTCTAACAAGTCTATGATGCAAAGCATGAGTTCATAGAACACCTCTACTCACTTTGTTTCACTGTGTCGACATAATATTTTAATAGGTGCACTCTTAGCTGGGCACTCGGAAGGAGACAATAAATTTAATCAAAACATTTTTAAAATGATGCTATACGAAATATTTGAAAATACTACCTCTCACATCTCCACTTCACTCTACTTCTGACTAAATGTGCTCAATTCTTCTAATGAGTTTATTTTCAATTCTGTAAGACAGAGTTTCCTGAGACCGTCCCGGTTACCCCTCACTCTAGTCGCCAAGTCCTGTTGATCGTAACTCCCACGTACTTCTGCACCCCATAGTCCCACCTTGTTCTAGGCCACTGGCATCCCTCACCTGGCTAACAGAGCACTACCTGACGTGTCTGTCTGCCTCCATCCTTGCTCCTCAACAATTACAGTAGTCCCCCCTTATCTACAGGGGAGATGTTCCAAGACCCCTAGTGGATGCCTGAAATTGCAGATGGTACAAAATACTGTATATACTGTATTTCTTCCTATACATACATACACATGATAAAGTTTAATTTACAAAGGAGACACAGAAATAGATTAACAATAGCTAGTAATAAAATGGAATAATCATAACAGTATACTGTAATAAAAGTTCTGTGAATATGGTATCTGTCTCTCTCAAAATATCTGATTGCACTATACTCACCCTTCTTCTTGCGATGACAAGAGATGATACAATGTTTACATGATGAGATGAAGTGAGGTAAATGACGTAGGCATTGTGACATAATAAGCAGTACCAGAACACAAGCACTGCAGTACCTCGGCAGTCAATCTGATAACCTACACAGCTGCTAAGTGACTAACAGACTTGTAGCACATACAGCGCGGATACGTTGGACAAAGGGATGATTCACATCCCAGGTGGGATGGAGCAGGACGGTGCACTACTCAGAACAGTGTACAATTTAAAACCTATGAATTATTTATTTCTGGAATTTTTCATTTAATATTTCTAGACTGTGGTTGACCTTGAGTAAGTAAAACTTGGAAAGTGAAATCATGGACAAGGGAAGACTACCGTAATGCTTCAGATTGTAGCCAGAGTGAGCTTTCCAAAACATGAATCTCATGATTCCACACTCCAGATAAAAACCCTCAGTAGTTCTCAGCTGCTCTGAACATGAAGTTCAAACCCTCTATCTTCTCTGACATAAACTCTTTATAATTTGATCTTTTCTTAACTTCCCTCTTCTCATCTCTCTTCAGTCTCCCCTTTGGAAATATTAGCCCCAGACATAGAAAACTTTCAGTTTCTACAGCAAGCTACACTTTATCTCGCCTCCAGGCCTAAGCTGTTTCCTGTCCTATGACACTCTTCTAAGTCTTCACCAACAACTCCACCACCTGGCTAATGCATGCTTCCAGTCTTGGTTTAGATGGCACTTTCTTGAAGACATCTTCCCTGACACTTAGGACACCCAGCCACACACTCCCATGGCACCTTGAAGCTCCCCAGTCCTCATGTTCACCTCATGGATTTGGTAATTACTTATTACGTTACCTCTCTTCTTCACTAGAACATGAATTCTCTGAGGGCAAAGCCCATGCCATCTTTACTGTTGAACTCTCCAGGCTCAGCGTGGCACCTGTAACATGGCACATGCCTAATAAATATTTTGGGGAAAAAAAGAAGGAAAAAAGTAAGGGTGGGAAGGAGGGAGAGCAAAATGTTAATATACCACTTAAAACACATCACCCGGAGCTAAGCTCAGTATTTTAGAGGGGGTCCACTAAGAAAAGTGAGAAAGCGAAGCCAAGCAGTTCTCTCTGGGTCTGATCGTGTCATGCCTAGAAGACACAAAGTTCTAAAGAAACTTTGGTCACTTATTTGACAGATATTTATTAGGCATTATATTATAACAACATATATTTCATATCATAAATACAGTTGAAAATTGTAGTGTAGAGACTATTGCAGAGCCAGAATGTCAAGGTTCAAACCACAGTTCTAGTACTTACTGTGTGACGTTGGGCATGTTACTTAACCTTTCTTGGCCTCGATTTACGCATCTGTACAATGATGACTAAATTAATGCACATGTGTAAAGCACTTGAAATGATGCCAGCTCATATTAAGAACTTTATAAGCATTTGTTTTGAATGTTAAACCGCACCTCGCCAAATGCAAAGCCAATAAGAGTTCTCAATAAATGATAGACGTTTTCTTTTTGAGAAGCAGTATCACTAACTTAAAATACCAAATACAGCATCTGCTATAGGGTCTGTGCTCAATAAGTTATATCTACCATTATTATCTTATTTATGTATTATATTTATATTATTTTCTGTATGCATATATTTTTAATTTATATTATAAAATTTATTTTAACCTTATGGTATAATATTTTATTTCATTATTTTATATACAGTGTAAGTTGAACCACTACACTGTCTCGATTATTCCTCAGAACAATTTTCTGCGACAGAATGAGCAGGTATTATTGTTCTTAATTCATGAATGATGAAACCTAGGCTCAATCTTGAGTGACCTGAGACTCCAGCACCAAGAAGCAGCTTCAAATTCCATTCTTCATTTGAAGTTGTGATGCAGCCAGGACCTTGGGCTCAAGTGGCCATGAAAATGTCTCGTCGAATTTTCACAACCACCTGACAGACAGGCACTGCTATTACCATTTCACAGATGCAGAAACTGAGACAGAGCATAACCTTGCCCAAGATTCTGCCACAGGCCAATTGCAGAGTTGTGCACTCACCACCACCACCACCCCCCGCTACTCCACTGGCGGCTCCCAGAGCTGGCTGAGCATCAGTTCCTTAGGAAGCATAGGCTACTTCGCAACTCCAAGAGACTCTGATTCAGATCTAGATTGTAACCCAGGAATCCAATTTTACAAAGCCCCTGATGACCCCGAATCAGTAATTAGGAAACACCAAGCACCCACTTAGGTGATGGGCCTGCTCCTGCGGAGCCTCAAGTGTCCAAAGGACAGAGAGAGGACAGGGGACAAGGACAAAGGGAACTCTGAAGATTGACTCTGCCTGCCCCATCATTTTACCCAAGATTGACTCTGGTGACTTCCTATACCCTTATTGAACTACAATTCTTTAAAGTTGGATTGTCAGCAAGAATTCAAGTGTTATCTATTGAATTTCAGCAGAGCTCAATTCCCCTGGTATGCAGTATTTATTTAGGTTTACTTTATCCTTCTCTCTCTTCTAATCTATTAGCCAAAGCATCAATAGAAAAGAAACATCACTAATAACTGAGGGTTCTGTTTGCCTTCAAATTTTCCCTTCAAGGCATGAATATAGGTATGTTGACAATGGTTGCCGAAAATACTGTAATATACACGTTTTATTGGCGGCGGGGGTGGGGGGAATACTGGTTACCTTATTTCTATGATGAACATAAAATGCCAAAGTGGTGTGGGATACATTGTCATGGAAATTGCTCTCTGTCCTCCAATGACTTCAATGAAATCTAGAGGAGGGTTGTGAGATTTAATAACACTATGGTTACAATGTAGTTTAAACCCATAAACCACAAATGCATGTCTGACCGGAAATAAAATGGATCTAACCGTTACATCCTCCTAAGCAGATTCTTTCATAGAGTAATGTTGGGGAAGAGTCTAGCCCCAAGTGCTTAACTTTGCAATTCAAAAGAGTTGTGACTTAGCTCCCCTTATATAACATGGGCAGCTTTTCATTATGTTTATTTGATGCAGTGTTATTGAGGCAATATTTCATATGAATAATTCATTTCTACTCCAACTTTATCTAGCAAAGTCAAAAGCAGAATCCTAAATTTCAAAACAGATCAAAGAGTTTTTTAAATAAATTGAAAATGCTTTGAGTTGCTTTCTTTCTGAATCTCCCTGTCTCGTCTATGCATTAAGCAAGCACTTACTATGGGCAGTTGGATACGAAAGTTATTAAATGCTCACAGCTCTCCCGGCATTTTCGTCAGCAAAGATGAATTCTAGTGGCCCAGTTTTTCACTGTTTCCTCTTGTTCTCATCTTGATATTGAGTTCTAGGAGAGCAAATTACATCCAAGTAATTTTTTATATATTTTCAACTTTAGTTGTATGTGCCTGACTTTTGGAGGCCGTCTCGGTCCTGATTATCTTCTGTTCCACTGGGCAGTCTGATGAACACAGCAGGCAGGCTGTGGTGAATAAAATAGAGCAATTACATTTGGATGCTCAAGACTGCCAGCTGCCTGGGGACACCTCACCACAGACTCTCCATTGTGGTTATCTTCCTTTCGGATCTTACCAAGTCATGCAAGAAAGTCACCCTTCAAAATGATTGACATCCAAAGAATTGCCCCGGTTTTATCCAGCCACAAACAAGAATACAGCAGTCAGAGAGAAAAATTAAACATAGAAGAAAAAATGTATTCAGAATCACTGAATCATACCAAGTACACTTTAAAAAAAAAAAAATTTCAGGTTGATAGGAAAAAAATAAAAGTAAATAAAAGATCTCTAAAGTCATCAAAGAATACTTGCTCCACAGGCAAAGCCTTAAAGGCAGTAATTTGGCCATAATATCACCACTGAGAAGAAGACCATCTTTCCTGGCTGGGGCACGTGGGCGTTTGGGGAAGAATGTGGTAGAACCATAAGAGCACATCGGAAAAAATCTAGCTTCAAATCCTAATTCAACCACTGCCTAGCTAGGGGGCCTTAGGCAACTTGCTATACATTTCTGGATCTCTATAATAGAGGAATAATGCTACCTACTTTATGAGATGTCGTTGGGAAAATGTAAATAAATTTATGTTTGTAAAATGTCCAGTACACAGTAGGAAATGGTAACTCTTAGTCAGTAACCTGGATCAAGAGTTTACTCTTTAAATTTCCATAAAGATATTCTAGTATTGTCTACTGTTGCCTAATCAGTTGAAGGTGAATGAAAATATCTACTCCAAACATATTCCTTTAGTCGCCTGATCTCTGCAGTGGATAGTGTTTAGTGGTCTAACGGCCAGTTCTATCCCCTCCTTCTTACGGGCAGAGCCTACTTCCATGATGGAGGCTTGATATGCCATAGGCTCATATCCCATCATCCCTTGTGAAAGTTGCTAGGGACTTCTGGGATGAGGTATCTTCCCTGATAAAAGAAAGAAGAATGTGAAGAGAAAACCTTTTTCTCTCTAACCTTTCTGTCATGTAAGATTACCCTTCAAGCTGCTACATCCATCTCAAATCTCAAGGTAACAGCCAGACAGACTCTGACCTTGCTCACCAATACTGCAGAGCTACTGAACTAACCCCAAAATGACCTAGCACCCAACACCTCATAATGTGAGGTAATGAAGTGCTACGACTGTTTAAACCCATTCCATTATTTACAAGTGAATAATGCAGTCCTAAGTCCCTTATCTTCCCCGCTGGGGCATCGGGAGACTTTTTCCATTTTGTGTTTGAGCAGTTGAGCAGGAATACGCAGATGTGATTCAACATGGGTTCATCTTTGTGAGTGATGTTAATTAATTTTCAGAAAGGTTGAGTAACTCCTCCAATGTGACAGAGCCAAAAGCGGCAGAAAATAATTGTCACCCAGTTCTGTCTGCCTAAAAGGCCAGTCTTCAGAACACCGCTGCTGTGCACATAGCTGTTAGTGAGTCCAGTGAGAAATATTTAAGTAGAGGAAGTTCCTTTTCCTTTTCTATCTCTCCTTTCAATTTATATTCTGAGCTGCATAATCCCACAGCTCCCCAACTTTGACCTCCTTAAGCAAAGTCAGGTTCTGAAACTTCCCCTCCTACGTCCTCTTTCTCATCAAAATTTGCCTACCCTAGGTTCCATTCCCTCAGGAAGCCCATCTGCTTTTACAAGGTTAAAGCTAGATAATCCATATATGAATTTCTTTTAATGGAATTCTAGTTTGGAGAATGCCTTCAGTGGAAGTCCTAGAGGACCAGAAGGTGAGATGTTCCTTTCATATCACAGGGTAAGATACCTTCCTCGTGCATGAAAGGCTGGTTCTGCCAATGAAAGTTAACTGGGGTATGGCTCATAATTAGCATTCGTTTATTCCTTAAGCAGGTACCTAATAGGCACCTCACTTACTATGCCAGCAGCATCCTAAGTGCTAGAGGTCTAGCATTAAACAAAACAAATTTCTCCTTTCACAAAACTTAAATTCTAGTTATGGGGAGATAATTTAAAAAAAATAAATATGTAGTATTTCATGTAGTAGAAAATACTATAAAGAAAAGCAAGGATAAATTGGTGGGGGTAGACTGTCTCATTGAGAGAAATCAGGACATACTCTATATAAAAGAAAGAATGTAGATGTTAACAACATGACAATATGTTATGGGAAAGTAAAATGAGGAGTAAAAGATAAAAGAAACTATAAGGAAGCTATTAACCTCTTCTTACAAAGTAGGAAATTGAGGAATACTGCTAAAACTTGATGAAACAACAAAAAAAAGGAATTTACAGTAAGTCTCACTTAACATCATCAATACATTCTACAGCTTTAAGCAAAACAATGCATAATAAAACTAATTTTACCAGGGCTGATTGATACAAACAAGAGTTAAGTTCCTATGGCATCGCATCAACATTATAGTGAAACAACATTGAACAATATGATCTTATCTGAAGACTTGTTGTATATTATTTAAAGTTATAAAGACGATCAATAGAAAAACTAAAAGTCCTGAAGGAGAAAGGGTAGGAGGAGGGACAGTGTAAGCTGAGCTAAATCTTCATTTGTCATTTCCAGGAGTCAATAGAAACTGCTTAATTAGGAAAATAGGTTTTATCTCACATGCTAACTTTCACTGATCAGCGGTGGTTGCCTGGGGCTCTCCTGAGCAGAACTCCACACACAAGACCCAGCTCTTTGAGAAAGTGTGCTGTGATCAATTAATTAGTGCCATCTGCTATGGATGTAGAAAGGATCAATGACAGCACATAAGCCAAAAACTGTCCTCTCCACTTGGAGCAGCAGTGGGTCATCTGGATATGGGATGGCCGAGGGCAAGGAGAAAGCAATAGCAAACAGTAAGAATAAGTTATATCAAAATACAGGAAGAGCAATGCGATGGTAAGGGGTTTAGTGATATAATGGATTTCTGTGTACTGCTTTTAGTTTGGACTGACAACATTCTGAAATGTACAAAGGAGAAAAGCTATAGAAAAGACTGACAAAAAAAGAGTTAGCTTTATATCTCTAATGTAAGAGTTGGGTGTGTTGGGTTTTAAATCCTGCCTTTCCCAAGCCTCAGAAAAGAATTTAAGCCACAGAGTTTCTAAGACATGTGCCTTTCTTGGCTGGACTGTATCCAGTGACTCATTTAAAGTCAGTGAAATGTATTTTGGGTATTGGAAACCTTCAGTAAAGAAAACTTACCGTTGGTCCAATAAAACCCTCCCTGCCGTACCAATTACCTAAACAGAGGAAGCCGAGATACCAGGGTCCCAGCTGTACCATCACACCAAATCCTGGGAACACAAACAAAGCTTGAAATCTTGTCTCTAATTAAATCGTGTGGAGCCTGGTGACTTTGCTGGCCTCCTGCTCAGCAGAAAACCATGTGAAACTCTGAGCAGGCTCCCTTGGTGGCTAATGTCTCTAATAAAGACACCTCCCCCCACCCCAGCCTGCGTCTGTGCTCTCCAGGACTAGCACCAAATGAAGACAGGAACACTTGTGGTGATCAGAGGGGCACAGCCAGAGTGCTGCCTGCTCACTAAATGAGGCAACAGGGAAGCTTTATATTACTTCGGCACCCTAAGTCCTTCTCTACCTTTGTGAGAAGAACCCCTACAGGTGACTTGCAGAGAGACCTACACCAGCGTTCGCATTCGCACCCCAGCTCCGATACCTTTATTTCCTCGCTCAACCAACACTCTTCCCAACCCTATGCTGAATAATAAATGAACTGGTCACTCTCATTCCGATACCTGAGGCTCTATCAGGAGCCAGGTCGCCTCACTCTACAGTGCTAATTCCAATGGTCATTAGCTCTTTTTGGTATAGTCATAGAGGCTGTCCCCATGCTGAGGGTCCCATTGGCCATGTGGGATAATTAAAGGAGCCCTGCTCCAAACACCTCTCCCACTTGGTCTAGGAACCCTGAAAGAAGACACTCATTCTTTTAGATTCCATATTAAATGCCCTTGATAGAAATGGCTCAGCACGGGTATCAGCCATTAACACATTACCATGGCATGTTTCCAGATGAGAGCTTACTGTATGCCATGAGCTGTGCTAGGTGCCTTAAGTAGACTCTATAATCCTCAAAACATTGTAGCAGCATCTAAGCATTCAACATACACATGCATGCATGCATGCACACATTCATGCACACACAAGCACCATAAGAAATATAGGAGCAATAAGATGCACACATAAACAAATATAATACAGCATTCAATGGATTTATCGCCATGACAAAGGTACAAAGTATTATGTTTGGGATTTAGATATGCTAAAGACCAAGCTAGGACCTAGTCATTGATTCAACATATACTTATTGAGCACAAATAGACTCACTCATACAAGAGACTGCAGGACCAAAGACTTTAATGTAAGAAAAAAAAAAACAGGATCTGTGTGGGATATGTATGTGAGTGAGGGGTAAAGAAGGAGAGCATGGAGAGCACCATTAAAAAATTCAGTTTGGGATGGTATCCATGAAAGAGGAAATGGGATATAAAATTAGATCAAGAGGTGCTAGATTATGGAATGTTTTATACATCACTCTTGAGAGTCTGGACCTTATTCTACAGTCAATAGGAAGGTATAGGAGAAATTGATATAATCAAGACTCTACTTTCTAAACATTAACCTGGAAACAATGTATGGAAGTAACTAAACTAAACTAAACCTAAATCAAATGGAAGACTGATGAAGAAATTACTGAGTACTCTAAGTAAGAGAGAATAAGGGCGTGAGCTAGAGCATTTTCTAGTAGAAACAGAGGGGAGGATAAATGCCAGAATTATTGAGTTCTGAAATAGGCAACATGAACTCGTTCAGCTCAAGTCCTCAGTCATAGTCCTACCAAGTGGACTGCATAGTGCCTGGCACAGGGTAGACACAGGATAAACAACAGAGGTGGACAAGTAGATGACAGAAAGGAAGGAATTAAAGATCCTTGATGTTTGGGGCTAGATGACTAGCAATGGAACAGGTTTGAGAGCACAAACCATAATGGATCCATGTCGTTGACTGAGGGAGATGAGAGATTAGAAAATGTCTGGGTCACGGGGTTTAGAGAAAACACACGCAGGCTAGGAGTTTGGCAGGAGAAGGGTAGGAATGGAGAACAAGGGACTGTTTGTAGGCTGCATCTCGGAAGAAAGTGTGCAGACTTGATACCGCATGGTTTTGTGGGGTGACCGACCCCTTCAAGGCCAACAGGTGAAAAGGAGGTTGATTAGCATTGCATCAGGACAAGTGCTGGCATAAGGCACTGGTTCTAAGACAGGATTTGCAATCAGAGAGAATTCCAGCAGACCTGTACTGGAATTCTGATTATGCCACTTATTTAACTGGGTCTCGTTATTAGAAATTTCTAGGTCTTGATTTGTTCACTGATAAAGAGAGATAATCTTACCAAATAGGATGATTCAGAAGATGGAAGAGTTGGCAGCTGTCCACCCAAATTTCTCACTCCCCCAAAACTTGTGAGTTGTTACTGGGAAGAAACTGCCCAGCCAGGCACTGCATTTCCTAGTTCGCTTTGCAGCCAAATAGTCCATGTTTAGGGCAATCGAATGTGAGAAGAAGCATGCCTCTTCTGGCCAAGAATTTTTTAAGGATCAGGTGAATCTTCTCCATTCACTTTTCCCCAACCAGCCATTGGATGCAGAGGATCCTGGGGTCCTAGCGGGTGTGAGGCAGCACCATGGACAAGGCCGGGGGGCAAAACATTGTGTGAAGGAAAGCTGCCCTGGGAGGACTGTGGAGAGAAGAAATAAGCCCCTCTGGTGTTGAACTACTGCAATTGGGGGAGGGGTTGTTTTTTGTTGTTTTTTGTTGTTGTTTTTGTTTGGTATGGCAGGAGGCCTCATAACAAATGGAGGAAAGATTACAAGATAAACAGCAGAAAAAGCAGGTAGCACTCTATGTACTCATGGTTAAGTGCTCAATAAATGGTAACCAGGGGGCGGAGGGAAGAAAAGAAAAAGAAATAGAACTGTGACAATGAACAGAGTGTGTTGCTCACTCAGAGAAAGTAGCTGGGGAGGGGGGTGCTCTGAGATGTGTGGGGACTGGCTGCTCTTTTTCTGTTAAGGGCCTGAAGCACAGGTCTTAACCTAGTAGAGTGAAGATACCTTTGAGAATCTAAAGGGAAGGACACTTTCATAGGAATGAATGAATGGCAGTTCACGGGCCTCCTGAACCCTGTCTTTGTACACCCCACCACATACACACACATTCACCCACCTTCCCACCCCCAAGCTAGGCTAAGAACCCTTGGCTTGGAATTTGGAGCTGCTGACAACCTCCTACCTCCTAGCCCTAGAGCCTATCTGCCAGATCTCCTTCCTGTGATAGGCAGAATGATGGTCCCTTGAAAGATGTCCATATCACAGTCCTCAAAACTAGTGAATGTGTTACCTTACCTGGAAAAACAGGATTTTGCAGATATGATTAAGTTAAGGGTCCTGGGATAAGAACATTATCCCGGATTATCCACATGGGCCAGTGCAATCTCAAGGGTCCTTATAAGTGAAAGAGAGAAACAAGAGAATCAGAGTGAGAGTGATGTGACAATGGAAGCAATTAGAGAAAACCAGACAGAGATTTGAAGACACTATACTGCTGGCTTTAAAGATGGAGGAAGGAGCCACTAGCCAAGGAATACAAGTGGTCTATAGAAACTGGAAAAGCCACCAGAAGGAATCAGTCTACCAACAGCTTGACTTTACCCTGTGAAATGGACTTGGGACTTCTGACCTCCAGAAATGGAAGGTAATAAATATGTGTTGTTTGAAGACACTAAATTTGTGGTGATTTGTTACAACAGCCATAGGAAACTAATACATCTTCCCAGAACCAGCCCCCATGACCTGGCTGCTTAGCTACGCCCTCCATGGCTTGCCATACTGACCACACAAAGATAAAAAGCCACTCTGGGTTCTCAAGTCTTAGTCCCTAGAGGAGAGAAGCAAGTCAGGATGCTGATGTGCAGAGCCTCTTCACAGCACAGATGTCCAACTCTGTGATCCAGCCATTATCCATCACGGACCAAACCAACCATGACAGCACACTAGATAACTACCAGCTCTATTAACTGGGAAATGACTTTTCAGCAACCTAAAGGATGTCACAGTCATCATATTGCTAATCCATTACTGGGAAGGCTTGATATTTTTTCTTAGGTTCTTTGCTAGGTAGCCAATCAGGCAGAGGACATCAAAAGATGATAATGTTTTTATTGAAACTTTCATGTGTTAAACAATATAATGGGTGAGTTTCCAAATTCACTTTATGTTTTAAAAGATTATAATGAGCACATAATTCACTCAGACCCACATAATACTTCCTCCAGTGGAATCAAGTGGACCCTTTTTATCCCCCGTCCATTGCTAAAACAGGGGTGGCAATGTAGGAGTTGCTATAGGCTGAATTTCATTCCCCCCAAATTTTTATCTTAAAGTCCTTACCACCAATACCTCATAATATGTCTATAGTTGGAGACAGGGTCTTTAAAGAGATAATTCGGTTAAAATGAAGTCATTAAGGTGGGCCTTAATCCAATATGACTGATGTCATTATGAGAAGAGGGTGCTAGGAGGCACGCACGTCAGAGGGGAGACAATGTGAAGACACAGGCAGAAGATGGTCGTTACAAGCCAAGGAGAAAGGCCTCAGAAGAAACCAACACTGCCATCACCTTGATCTTGGACTTCCGGCTTCTAGAACACCGAGGAGATAAATTCCTGTTGTTTAAGCCACTCGGTCTGTGGTATTTTGTTACGGCAGTGCTTGCAAACTAATACAGGGGGATTATCTTTATTAGCATCCTAGAAAGGTCTCTCTACTAGGCGAATAGCCAGAATGAATGCACCAAGATTTTCTTTCCAATATATTCAACTCTTAAAAGTGGCAAATTGTAGATTATATTCTGTTCATTGCACCAACTAATTAGGTGAAAAGAACTAACATTGTTCAAGTCCCCGCTGTACACCAGACACAGTAAGAGGCTCTGTACATCTGTTTTCTCATTTAACCCTCACAAGAGGCATTGCCGTTCCTTAAAAAACAAACAAACATCAACATGGATGAGGAAACGGGCTCAAAGCCATTAAATAACCTGCCAGAGGCCACATGGATGCTTTGTGAAATTAACGTCAAAATTCAGCACAACCTTGTCCACACAGCTGCACATTATCTTTGCACTGAAAGTGGCGACGGCTCCCGAGAAGTTATGAAGATCAACAGGGACCCTATTCTGCCTCTTCTGAGCTCGGGAGCTATTGCCGGGGAGGGGGTACAGGGTAGTAAGAGGATGAGGAAAAGCAAAGCATCCTTTTCCATGCATACATAGGAAACAAAAATCTGGCTGCCTGTTGGGAGGGTGCGCGCATCATTTCCCCTCCCTTGGTAACGCTGCTGATACCGAGGCTGCTTCGGGAGCGCGATAAACAAGTCGTAATATATGAGCTCCAACCGTTGCGGCACGCTCCTATAGCTGGCAGAATTCCTGAGAAAGGGTTTTTATGGCACCGATCTCCTTGGAGACCTTAAGTGACAGCCTAAAATGTATGGTACAGAGATCACAGGGTTTATTACTTTACTTTCTGCCTGGCGTTCTGCAATTTATGGTTTTCCTGATAAATTGGGATCCATTCAGCTAGTACATATTATGTGGGACAGTGGAATTGTCTCTTCTGCATTGAAGGATTATAAATGGGCAGATGCCTTGATTGGGTACTAATGGCACAAGCCCAATCCGTGCACGTCAGACAGGGCCCTGGCTGTGCACCTGGGTTCATTTTAATGAGAAATGGGCTTCCTGAGTTGGGCTGTACCCCTTCCTCCATCTCCCAACACGTTCTAGTCCCAGAAGAGCCAGGTACTGAGTTAGTAATCCCATACTTTCATCAGAAACTGACTAAAAGTAAACCAATTCAGTATATCATGCTCCTGGGGCAGGAGGAGGTGAAAAGGGTCTCTACTAAAATATTCAAACAAAAATTACTTCAGAATCTATCAATAGAGGGATGGCTTTTTATACAGAAACTAGGAGTGCACTGTTCCTTTTTTCCCATGGATTAAATTAAAATAATGTCTGCTTTTAGTGGCTGTGGCTGCTCTATATGTACTTAATTAATTTGACGTTGTCAGAAATCAGATTTTACAGGCCATGAACGAGGAACCTATGAGAGAAAGCTATGAGTTCGTGTTCTGGTTTTCAGTCAGTTGATCAGTCTGTTAGCTTTAAAAAACTTTTTTAAGATAGGAAAGGGATATCAATTAAATTTTTGCTGTTTTTGTTGTCGTTCTAGTTTTGTTGTTCTTGTTGTTTTTTAATCAAGCTAGTATGCAGGAACAGTAACTTTCTTTCAGCTGAAAGTCTGGTGTAGATTTTAGCCTTTGGACACTGGAGCCCTTTCAAATTCCATCTGGCTGTCGATCTGCAAAGGATGAAGGATTTATACAAAGGGCCTCAACTCTAAAGTGTCATTAAGTTCTATTAGGTCAATAATTCCTGAAAATGGATTCAAACTATGAAGCTCAATATGTTTCTTTGGAAGAAAAAAAAGAAAGAAAGAAAAAGAAAAGACAGAGGGTTGGGTATGAAAAATTGGAAAAATGGTTAGAAGAAACCTTCCTCACTACTCCATCCAGTGACTCTAGATCTTCCTTTCAGCTCAGAAGCTGCCCAGTTTTCTGTAGCAAGAAATGTTTTCTGATGTGTGAATGTAATTTGCAGCTCAGTCCTAGATAGCCAGGTTTCTTCCTAATGGGTCTGGTCCGAACACAAGTTAACAGTCTTTTATGATGCCATTGGTCCCCCTGGGAAGGAGATGGGCAGAGGATTAAACGGACATCCAGCGCTGTGAGAGAGTTGCTGCATCCCATGCCTCAGAAACACCAACAGATGCAGAAAGATTCAGAGCCAGTTCTGCTAAAGACCCATGGCTGGTCAGGCAAAAGGTCATGAGCGTCTCACAGGAGTTTTATCAAGGAACAAGCTAACTATTTTTGAGAAATGGAAAGACAATCTGGATCACTTACTGCTTTATAACCTAAAGCAAGATTCTCAATGGTCTTGTCTCCTGGAGAAGATGCATTCTGGAAATGACTCCTCCGACTGCAAAGGTCCCATGTACAGTGGTCATTCTAATAGACAAGGAGGGAGAAGAGAGTTGATAAAACAGGGCAGAAGGATGCAGTGATTGGCCCAAAAGGGCTGTCCTAAGTGTCAGGCAGAAAGTTCTTCTCCTGCATCCTCTCATTCCCACATAATCCCTCGAGGTAAGAATTGCTACTGTTATTCTCATTTTACCCATGAGGAAACTGACACTTAAATAAAATGACCTTGGATCGTTCCAAGATCTCCAAGTGCTAAGTGATGGAAGTGTTGCTTGCAATCAGGAAATCTGCCTCCACCACGGACATGTGAAGAAGTAGGGTATGCCCTTTGGTGGAGAAAATTGAATTTATAAAGTTCGCCAACTAACCTGAGACTCAACTTTGGGAACATAATTCATTCAGCATTAGGGACTCCCTATAGAGTAATGCAATATAGACACATTCAGACATCAAGACCTACTATGCACAAGAAAAGACCCACTCAAAGCTCAAGCATCTTACAGCAGACAGATGATTTACAATGGCCATTTTAACTTTGCTGTAGGACCATCAAAAGTAGGGCCATTTCTTTAAAAATATCCTTTTCTGTGATATTTTTAATAATCTTTCCACCCCTCCATTGCCCCTACTCCCAGTTATCCCTCAATGGCTAATCCTGTCCTCTTGTCACTCGTTCCTCTCATTCTGAACACTTCCAATTACTGAGCTGTTCACTGGAAAAAAACAACCTCATAGACTTTCTGGGATAAGCCCAGAGAAATGGCAATCACTATTGCAAGCAAGAGATGGCCGCATCTTAAAGAGAACAAATCAAAAACACATAACCTCCCACCCTGATTACTTCTCAGGCAAGCCAGTCATCTCTTGAAGCAATTCTTTTCTCTTTCTCCTTCTCTCTCTCTCTCTCTCTCTCTCTCTCTCTCTCTCTCTCTCTCTCTCTCTCTGACTGATCTCCCAGGGATGGTATTTTTTTCTTTCTTCGGTGTTATTATTACTGGAGAATGGGGTCCTCTCCCGGCACGTTGTCCAGGTTCCTGATGTCTCGAACAAGGAATTGAGTAAGACACCGAAATACATTAGAAAAGTTTTCTTAGGAAGGAAAGTCCACTTCCAGACGTGGAAGCAGCCTGAGCAAGAGAAGCGTGGCTCAAAAGGCCTGGTAGCCAAGCCTTCAGGGTTTTTATCCCTTTTTGCTGTGTTTGGTTACTTAGACTGGGGGGCTTCCTTGATTGACAAGGGAGAGA
>NW_006437736.1:9891420-9945620 GCF_000325575.1 Pteropus alecto | reverse complement strand
GGAAAGACCATAGGAAGACACCAGGAGAAGACGGCCATCTACAGGTCATCTTCTGAGAGATCTCAGAAGAAAGCAACCCTGCTGTTATCTTGATCTTGGACTCCTAGTCTCCAAGATGGGAGAAAATAGTTTTCTGCTGTTTAAGCCACCCAGTTTGTGTACTTGGTTATGACAGCCCAACAAACTCATAGACACTGTGGGAGAAAAACGAATAAAAGATAGTACATCATGAATGTGTTCTTCATAATGCTAGCAACCATGCCTCCCTTTCTATTCTACCTCTCAAGAATGGTATATGGCAGGTGCTCCATAAATGTCTGCTCCTTGAACATGCCAAGTACACCTGGCCTCAGGACATTTGCACTTGTCACTCCTTCTACCTTGAATGTTCCCATCCTCACATCTGCACTGCTCATTCTCACTCTTTCTTCCAATCACTCTCAATGCCTTCTCCTTACACGAGCTTTTCTCATGGTACCTGCCACTCGGCATAGCACATGGTGGTTTTTCTTACTGTCTGTCTCCCACCTCTGCTGAGAGTAGAAACTTTATCTTTTTTGTGCAGTTGATATCTTCAGCAATTAAATAGTACCTGACACATAGCAAGCACCAATAAATACTTGTTGAACAAAAGAATGCATTGCTCATACAGTTATATACTTCCTCAATGTCATCCTCATCCCTTTGCTTCAATTCTGTGTTCATCAATCACCCCATAGTCCTAATTTAGTAATCTTACTACAAGCAGATTTCTCTGAAGAATGCTTTTTTTTATTTTTTAAAAAGCAGACAATATTCTTATAGGCGAATTCTAATAAACACAGAAGGGCTTCCCATTGTCCATAAGGTCAAGGCCAATTCCTTAGTACATCATACCTTTATGCTCTTGTGATCAGGCTCCTGCTTTCTCTTCCACCTTCACTTCCCCTACTCTCTGCCTCCTACTTTAAACTTTGACACACTGAGCCGTTCATGATGAATTCATTCACTCACCCAACACTGAGTGGGACCTCCTCTGTGCCCAGCATAGTATTTCCCTGCACAATGACCTTTGTGGGTGCTGTTTCTTCCTTCACCAACCTCCCTCTGGCTTTGTCAAGGAAGCGCACATTTGTGTGTTCGTGGGCAGAGCATCAGAGCTGAGACATAGAGGAACAAGCCAAAAGAAGATCAGAGAAGACAACCAGGGAGGCAGATCTCTGGGTTTCAGGGGAGCGTTAGGGCCATGAAACCTAACTACTGAGAAGGGGAAGGGGATGTCCCCATTAATGTTTGAGGTGATAAATTTGTAAAAAATAAAGGGTTGTGGTGATTTCACTTAATCTATACATTTCATCCACAGGAGTGTGTAGATGGGAATTTTATGAATACTTGATTGACATTAAGTGACAGCAAGATACCATTTTGTATTCAAGAGACTAATAAAGTACCTAAAATGCAAAAGTATTTTGCAAGATATGCAAAAGTATCATCTCATACTCGCTGCTGGGACCTCTTTGGAGGGCACTCAGCTCAGTGGTTCTACCTCTTGGCACCTACCCTAAAGAGACATGCCATCTGCCCAAGGAGGCACATATAAGGATGCTTGTGGCAGTATTATCAGAGCCAAACACTGGAAAAAATCTAAATTTCTATCGATATAAGAATGGCTACATAACCTCCAACATGCCCATACTATGGAATATTACATAGTCTTTGAAAACCATGAGCTATATCTGTTTGTGCCACATTAATAGATTGCCCATGTAAACAACATGTACTTAGAGGTTTTGATTCCTTCTATTGGTTGTCCAGTGCATTCCTAGTAATTCAGGACAGTGCTTGGCAGCTAGCAGATACCCAATAAATGTTTATTGAATAAATGGAAGTTGAGTAAAACAGCATGTTACAAATTATGTGTAATATGAAACTTTTACATGTGTTCATTTCTACTGTAAAAAAGAAAAACAGTAGTATCTTATATAGATACATATATGTTTGTGTGTCAATGCTTAGAAAAAGACCTGGAAGGATACTAAAAAACTAGAAATACACTGAGGCAAAGTAGGGAGGCTCAATAGAGACTAGCTTTAATGGTAATGTTTTAATTATTATAAGAAGAATATTCACATATTACTTGGCTAATAAAAAATTAATTTAAAAAATTTAAAATGCATAATTAAAACTGTGATGCTTGCTTCTGAGAGGGAGGAAAACAGTTAGATCGATGTTCTTTAATTTTACTCTGCCTAGAAATGGAACAAGTGGCAGAATTTGAAGACAGAACCCAGTCCGCAGGTACAGGAAAACTGGGAAATACCAGGGCAAGAGTGAAGCCTTTGCAGGGCAAAGTGGTCTCCATGGAAATCAGGGTGAAGAAATGGGTCCCAGAAATTTTACTTAGATCATAAAGAATTCAGAGTAAAAATGATTAGCACTGTTGAGCTACCAGGCAGATGGACTGTTTGGTAGAAAATCTCTGCTTTGATGAGACAATTAGTGGTTTTGAAAATTCTGGGCTTGAAGTGGTTGTGAGATGTCCACTAGGATAAATCCAGTAGGTAAGGGAGTATTTGTGGAAGTGGAGCAGAAGCAAGGCCAATTTGAAAGTCATGTGAATAGATGGGATAATGGAGCAATGAAATTTGAAGGAGCTCTCCACTGGGGAGAGTGTGAGAACTGAAGAGCATGGAACAGGTATCTAATAAACAGCCACCCTGGTTAGAGAAAGCCCCAGGTGTGATGCTTGTCTAGCAGTGCCTCTGTCACACCACTCAAACGGTCAAGCATTCAGACAGTGATGCCAGTGACTGAACTATGACAAATGTGAGTTAACAGAAAACGACTATCAGCAAACTTATTAACAAGAGTCCCGTCTATATCTGTTGTCAATTGCAATCAATTGTCTGGTCAGAGATTTATTTAACTAATGTGTCTTCCCTGCCAGTAAGAGTTACAGCTCGTGTGAAATTTACCAACCTTGTGTTTCCTGTGCGGGGCCCACCCTTCGTACAGTACAAGACTAGTTTTACTGGACCACCAGGGCAGATTATCCACAGAGAAACACCAAAACACTACTTCTCTACCATAATTTCAGAAAAAGAATTCCTCAAAAGAAGCACTAGATTGATGTCCAAAACTCTACTGCAAGGCTCAATTCCTTCTCATTAAGACCCTGCTTTCTGTTAGCATGCATTTAACCCCCATGGCAAGGGCACCTTGGAAAGTATGCTGAATTTAGAGTCAGCCCAACTGGGAGTCGAATCCAAATTTTACTGCTTTAGCTCTCTGAGCTTGCCTCTCAAAGCTTCTGTTTTCACATTTGAAAATGGGGTGATAATGTCTATTGCAAAGTTGTTATAAGAAATAAAAGAAACAATGTATGTAGACCACATGATAGCCCTTAAAAAATCCCCCGTCCCCTCTCTGAGGGAACAAAAGGAAAGAATCTTACTGCTCTTGTGTAGTGCCAGAGCACCTGGCCTCATGGAGGAACAGCTCAGCCATCAGTACATTCCACCCACATGGTGCCAGAGGCTTGAGTGCCTGCCCAAATACTTCGTGTTGTGTTTGCATATATGGTCATCAATGACCCAGAAAGTTGGTAAAAGATGGGAGAAAGTAAAGGATTTCCCCATCATGTACCTAGTCAGAAAATGAATACACACATCCTAGTCACCCACACACACTATTTAAGAGACATTTTAACCAATCCTCCCAGTGTATCCTACATTTCCTTAAAGTATACGTAGCCAAACATATGGTGACATTTAAGTAAATTTTGATGATGACATAGTGGTTCAGGAAATGGGTTCTGGACCCTAAATACTACAGTCCACTTCTGCTTTGCCACTTATCAGGTGACTTTGGGTGTGTCTCTTAGTTTCTCTGTGCCTCAGTTTCCTCATTTGTAAAATTGTAAAATATGGAAATACTAGTACCTGCTTTACTGTTATGACCTACGTCATAGGTTCATTTTGAGGACTAAATGAATAGATATAAAACTATTAAGACAGTAGATTCTACTAATGCAGTAATGTAGATTAGGCATGCAGTAAAAGCTCAGACAATATTAGTTTTCATTATTATTATTGTTAATATTAATGACATTTTAATATCACCAGATTGTGAGTAATTATAAGAGACTATCCAATCCCTGCACTCTGAATATCAACTTCTCGTCAATCATTCTATGGTCTCACTTAATTCTATGATTAGCCCTCATTTTTAGAACATTCTTGAGTGTGTATACACATACACAAATTATCTACAGCTTTTTGTAAGGCTGATAAAGCATTGCTCAGTAACCACATGTCCCAGTTTTTCTTGGATAACCCAATTTTATTCTTTTTTCATAAAAGATCTTGATTTGCTAAATGCATAGCTAAATGGGATTTAATTTTTGTATTACTGCAAGATTTCCAAATACATAATTTTACAAATCAAGTAAAAATCTTTGGTCCTGGCTTTTCATTCTGAAAATGATTATAATGAGCATATGTAATTTTAAAAGAATAGATTCTAATTATTCTCATGTTGGGAACAACACATCTGAGAATCACAAAAAAAAAAAAAGTGATGAAGGCTTTTGACCTAGAGATTTGCTTTGTCGCTAAGGAAGCTGGTTTGCAACTTGGTCAACAGAGTGCTTTACACAGGCTGTAAGCAATTAGAGTACAACCTTTCTGATTCTCACTAATGACCACAAGACCCAACGAACACATGATCTACTGACTTTTGCTTATTAGTGAGAATGTGAAAAGATGAGATGAAAAACAAACTGGCTATTTTATATATTAAAATGTGAAAAAATACATCTCAGTGTTATTTGTACTTATTTTCCAATTTAGAATCTTCATGCCCAAGGCATTCAAGAATCCAAAGCTTCTTTAAAACAAAGTAAATTTTATCATCCTTGCTATTAATTAGAGTGTGGAGGGGTTCACAGAAAAAGATTAAATTGGCTGTATCTCAACAGAAAAATACTAGAAGAAACTGCTCTTTGGATTTTGAGTAGAAAAAAACCTGGACTCTCCACTCCTGACTCTATCACAGAGAAGCTATATGGCTTTGGGCAAATCATACATTTATCTTTATGATTGAAATGCAAGACCACTGAATTATAAGACTACTCCATTTTGTTAATTAAAAAAATTCCTGGTACTGGGTGCAGGGATTACTTAGCTACTTTACCTTATTTAAATTGCACCTTTATCCTCAAAATTTCTATCTGGATAAGGCAGAAAAAAACCACAGCCCCTGTCAGCCCATAGAGATCCCCACTGTCCACCCAGGGGCATGAAGTCTCCTACACTAGATCCATGCCTTTGCAATCTATTCCATTCAACTAATGCATAAATGGCTCCAACTTAAAAACTTTTGCTTGGTGTTATAGAGATGGTCTTGCCCTTAACAATAAAAATCTAATGGAGAAGAAAGATACATAGGTTCATAAATACTTCTGCCTCGAACCATGTTATGGTAAGTTCTATTAGGGAGGTACAAGAGAATCTCAGAGTCTGAAAATGACAGTAATTCTATGAGACTCTGGGGACATTCCACGAAGAAGTTGGAGTTTGGGTTAGGTTTCAAAACTGGGTTGGAGTTAGACAAGTTGAAATGGCAGGGAGGTCATTTTGGTAGGAATAGTCAGAGGGAGGTATAATGAGTTGAATAGTACCCACCCCCTTCAAGTTATGTCCAAATTCTAACCTCTGGTACCTGTGAATGTGACTTTCAGAAACAGAGTGGGCCCTAAACCCAATGACAGATATCCTTATAAGAGACTGAAAAGGAGAAGACACAGAGAGACAAAGGGCAAAAGGCCACATAATGATGGAGGCAGGGCTTATAGTGATGCTGCCACAAGCCAGGGAACACCAGGAGCCATCAGAAGCCGGAAGAGGTGAGGAAGAATTCTTCCATAGAACCTTCGGAGGGAGTGTGGCCCTGCCAAACGGCTTGATTTTAGACTTGTGGATTTCAGAACCTTGAGGGAATACATTTCTGCAGGCTTTTTGCCACCTACTTTGAGGTAATTTTTTATGCAAGCCCCAGGGAAATAATACAGGAGATATTTTCAGGAGTAGAATATAAGGGGCCCACCTGGCTCTCTTTTGAGTTGTTTATTGGAGAGGAAGAGACCAAGGGGAGAAAGGAAAAAGAATAACGAAAGGATGAGACTTCAATGAAAGGTACAAATGATATGGCAAGTTCTTGACTAGAAATGGAGACACAAAAACATTTGAGATATAGTAGGAGTATCAAGCCTGGATAATTAAGATTGTGTGTGAGACAAACTTGCAGGGGGAGAGACTAGAGATGGGAGACTGTTGCAAATTTTCAAGAAAAAGTAACACAAGTTTAAATGAAAACAATGGCAATAGACTTGAGATCCTGCAGATAGCCGGCCGAGGATTTTGTGATTAGCTGGATGGGTTAGGTCAAAACCTAAGCAATTCTTGTGAATGCCCCAGGTTTAAGGGTTTAAGCAAAGGAAGAGAAGCCAATAAATGAGAGCAGGATTTCATCGGAGAAGGAGAAGGAGAAGAACTAGTGGAGTGTCAAAGGAGGATGAAGGTTGGGGTAGGAGGCACTGACTAACATGATGAACGAGTCAACGGGCTTAACAAAAAGAGTTTGGTAATTAAGTGGCTGATGATGGTTTTCAAGAACCAAGTAGCTGTGAAATAGCAGGAAGTAAATACAAATTATAAGGGAGTAGGAAAGGAAATTGACATTTCAAGTATAACATATTCCCTTAAGATTATTTTGATAAAAGAGAGTAATGTGTAAAATGTAACTTAAAGTAAAGCAGTGTGAAGAATAGGTCCTTTAGACTTTGATCAGGTTTCATCATGTTAATTCTCTACCTCCGAAGAGCCCCTGCTAACCTGCAAATGATATGGGAAACACTAATTCATAGCACAAATACGTTTACCGGATGAGTTAATTGTCAGTCAAAAAGAGCTATCAGTCAAGAAGGGTGCCTGAGGGACTCTGGCATGAATCTGTGTTTATTAGGAAAGAGATCGGGGCAAGATTAACATATGTTTTAATAGAGTGTGTAGCTGATAGTCCTAGAGAGTTCAGGTGTTAGGAAGAGGAGTGTCATGAAGCAGTGGGGAAACCAGAGGTGGGAAGTGGGGTTGAGGTAACGCGCAAACCAAATGCACCAAATAACAACTTTGCTTACTTTCCCATTCTGTCTAGGAACAGCTTTTGCCTTGCAGGTCTTCCAGACACTCAGTGATTTGTTCTGGTAATTATCTAGCAAGTATCCTCCAAAGAGAATTCAAGGAATGGGTAATAATCTGAGAGTACACACTGCCTCTGATTTCTAGGCCTTTTCATACACTCAAGAGTATTTTTTAAGAGCGTTCAAATAAGTGCAAGACAATTGGTGCCAGTCCAAGAAGACTTTGTGCAAAGACCTCAAAGAGCATCAGAAACAGAATTTTTAAGTGGAAGAGACCAGAGGTCAACCAGCCCTGCTCTCTGCAGTAGTGAGGGTCATTATCCAATATGTATACCATAGGACAAATCCTTAGCTTCTCATTTTCTCCTGTCTGTTTACCACCTTACATATTAGGGTCCATAATGGACAATTTTTCTGATTGAGAATATCCATAAATATAGTGACACTTGTAAAGAAATATAAATAAGTTTAGAAAACCAGGATATCTAAAGGCTATCTGAAAGATCCCTCAGACTCTCTTCTTCCTATCTCAGGGACTCAGCCAACACCTTCGAAGACTGGTAAGATCTTATCATAATATTAAAATGTTTTCTTCAAACTCTCGCAGATGTATTTAGTAGCTGAGGATTATATAGAGAGAGGAGGTATGGAAAAATAGAAGGTTTCCATTTTGCAGAATATTAGATAATTCATAATAAAGGTCAACTTGGTTATTGTAAGGTTTGAAAGAAGACCATGAGCTGAATGACCACCTACGATCTCAGGGTTTCATGGAACACAGGAGGTGCCTAAACCTGCTGAGAGCCTCTGTGAGTGAAATGTGAGGGTTGACAGTAAAGATCCTGTGACAGTGAGATTAAGACCTGGACGAAGATGGGAGACAAATACTTACCCAGCTTCAGAAGTCGGAAACCTCCATTCATTCATCGAATCTTTACAAACTTCCTGCCATGAGCCAGACATTGGGCTAGAAAAGCAAGGAACTTCTTATGGGTTAGGAAGATTCAGCCCTTATTATGGTATGAACCATTTTTAATGTGACATTGCATGGTGCTCCTCAAATCTGGAAAGAATTTTTCAGAAGTGGTGAAGCATGAGGGCAATGGCAGAGCTATGAAACACACAGTGGCAATGGACCACATAGTGGCTGAAGATGAGGAAGAGTCCAAGATCCCTTAGAAGTAAGTGCCTGCATTGGAAGGGCAAGGAGCTAACTCTGAGTCCTTGTCAAATGAGAACTCTGATTGCCCCACTGTCCCAAGCCTGGGTCCTACATAAATCTTCTGATGGAGGGCTCTTGTTTTTCCTTTCTAGTATCTTGTCACCATTCTTCTGCTAAAAGAATCCCTTTATCCTCTGGAAAATCTATTCCATGTGATTCAGATGAGGCTAACTCTCATCTGAATCACATGCTCTGACCTTTCACAATACCCAGCTCCCAGGTTCCTGTGACCAGACTAATGAGAGTCCTAGACTTTACTGTCAGAGCTCTCTTTATACTGGGCTAGAGAAAAAGCCTATCTGAGAGTTGGAGAGAAATGTGGAGCCATGAAGACATTGCTAGAACACTTGGCTCCAGCCTTACCTGAAGCCAGAATCTACCCCCGGACTTTTCATTACTGGAGATTTGTCTGCTTTGAGTCAGGTTTCCACAATTGCAACTGCATAAATTCTAATACAAAAGAAAGCATGCTCCAGGTGCACTCCTAAATCAGGCTTGATGAAAAATACTTAAGACATGGGAGGAAGCTGAAGTCAGAAAGTCCCATTTCCAAGCCAGCAATATAGCGAGCCTTTGAAAGAAGCTCTGTTTGATGCACAGCGTCAAACTGCTTCCTTACCAGCAACCCTGCTCAGTATCAAGCTCCTCTATTTATTTTTATGACTTTAATGACATTTATTAGGATTTCTTTTAATTACAAAAGTTACATGTTTTACAAAAAAAGTGTTGAAAAAAATTTTTTAGAACGTAGATTCCCACTATCCAGAGAGAAACAGCACTGAACACTTATTGCCAAAATTTCAGGTCATTTCCAGTATTGTGCTGAGATAGATAGCATTATAAGTATTAGAAACTTTTACATAGAACTTCATCTTTAAGATGTGTATTCCTAGAACATCATTGCTTGTTAAAGGGTATGAACTTTTCAAGGCTTTCAATAAATGACAAACTTTTAAAAGCAACGCAAAGAACTTCTCTCTTGGCCCTCTGAGTCCAATGGGAAAGAAGATTCACAATTAAGCTGCATTCATGACGTAGCAGTTTGGGGTATGTATTAGTGTCTTATTGCTATAGTAATATTAGCAGACACTTCATAGTCTATGGCACCCATTTACTGTCTCATCATTCTCTAGATCAGAAGTCCAGCATGCTTGGATGAGCACTGTTTACGGTCTCCTGAGGCTACAATCAAGGTGTTGGTTGGCCTGGCTCTTATCTGGAAGCTCTGCAGGAGAATTCTGGGCTCTTTCCAGCCTCATTCAGTTGTTAGCAGAATTCATTTCTTTCTCACAGTTTCCACGTGTCTCTCTCCAACTTCAAGCCAACAACTGCAGGTCAGGTTATTTTTGCACTCAGAATGTCTCTGATTTCTCCTTCTGCTACATCTCTCCAACTGCCATCCAGAAAGTTCTCTGCTTTGAAGGGCTCGTGTGATTAGATTGAGTCCACCCAATAATCCAGAATAATAGCCCTATTTTAAGGTCCGTAACTATAACTACATCTGCAAAGTCCCTATTGGCATGTAATGTAACATACTCATAAGTTCCAGGGATTTGGGGAGTGGCCATCATGCCTACAAAACTGCAGTAAATAACTCTACCATCTAGAGTCCTCTGACTAGCCATGACTCTTCCCACGGCAATATCTGAGGGGAACTAGTTCAGTCTTTTCAAAGCACAGTATGACGAATTGTTCTTTTCACACCTACTGCAAGCACCTCAACAAGTTTCCAATTGGTCAAAAAGATTATCTTGCAAAACTTTCCAATATTTCTTGTTGCTAGGAAACCATGGTCCCCATTCCCTCAGGGACAGGCTTCCCTTCAGGTTTATATGCAGTGCTGTACCATTGTAATAAACTACTCCGTCATGTGCTCAGACTGTTGCCAGTCAAAAAATAATGTAAAAATTCAACTGTTTTTACATACAAATATAAGCCTATGAATAATAACTCTGCCCTCAAACACATGATAGGTGTCTATGTACATATAAATGTTATTGTGACCTATTAAGTTGGGCCCTTGAATCTAGCTCATTTATTCCTTATTAGTTTTCTGCAAAGGTTTTCTTCTCTATGGCTAATTTCGAAGGAAATTGTGTGAGTTTTCAGCAAATGCAGTTTCCATGGTTACACTGAAGTCTTACTAAAAATAGTACATGATGTAACCAGCCAAACTTTAGCTACTAAAGTAACTAGACAAAATGGATCTGCATTTCTGTAGGAAGTTTGTTCTGTCGTTCAAGCTGTGTCTATGACACATGAAGAGAATAGTCTGAATTATTTTTAATGCCTGAGATTCCAGCTCCTCAAACACTTTTGTGGGAAGATTCCAAGCTGTTCAGCCTCTGGAATTATTTCTAACATTTTGTGAAGGAGAAAGGAAGAGAGACAAGAAAAAGGGAGCAGAACGGAGAGAAAGAACAGGAGATAAGTACTTACCTGCTTCATTTCTCCCCATGAAATCACATCTCCCTTTTCTCACATAATCCCTTTACACTCAGTACCATGTTGCATAATATGAGGAAAAAGGTGTCATTCTCTTTTGATTCGTCTACGCCTTCTAGATTCTACAGCTAGCTACCTACTCAGTCTTCCTCACTTCGTCTCATGGGCTTTCGGAAGTGATTGACACGAATTACACAGTGCTGTGTAGGTAATTAATACTGACATGGGAGACGGTATATTTGGGTGTAGCAGTATGTTTGGTACCAGAAGAAACTACAAGAAGGGGACCCATTCATTTTATTCTTTCTCTTGTGTTATTTCTGCTTGCTCTTTTTTTATAGAAGAGTACAGACACCTGAGATTAAAACATCTTCGTTCTTGCTTTTGTTGTTCTTTGTCCTCATTACATTTGAACTGTCACTCTGCACACCTGGGTTTGTCCCCAGTATCCTTTTTCCCCTGCTCATAATTAGAAAAGAGAATCAAGAACGGCAGTCCCATCTGCTTCCAAAGCGATGCTCCCACAAAATCTTTGAAGGCAGAAGTGAAAGAGGTGACTGCATCTTTCCCATCTCGAGTGCCACACTCAACGTCATCTTCTGTCTGACCACAAAGCCAACTCTGCCCCTGAGACTGCTTGTTTGTTATTTCTTCCAGAATGTGTTCCTCAGACGCCGCTCCCTCCCTCTCCCCAACTAAGCTGTTCAAAATTCAATCTCGAAAACAAATTCTTCTCCATCTAGAAAAGCCCTAGAAATAGTCCTGATTTCCTTTCGTAGTCAAAATAGAAATGCTTGTTTCCTGTTAGTTTGGGGACTCAATAGTTCCTTCTCAAAAAGATGTCAGCATTTTATTTAGAGTTTATAAAACTGAAGAAAGAAGACTGGAATGATTTTTAGATGGCCATAACCATTACACATGTTGGCAATTTTTTAAGTATATTTTTATATTGAGGACATTGCAAACAACTGTAGGGCCAGAGCAATTTAAAAGTCTACAGATTATGCTCAACTGAACTAACATGATAGTGTTCCTTTAAAAACGTTATCTTCTTATGTAACTGGCTTTAGAAGGGCACTTGAAGCTCACATTTTTAAATGGCTTTTTATGGCATACCTTTAAGATTCATTTATTTCTCATTACCTACTATGGAATACTAACTTCTGAATATAATCTCAGAGTTGGCAACAGACCTGGGCCATGAACTCTCAAGGTAATATGCACAGGCAGTATAATTCAAACATAAAGTACATGAAATGAGAAGGAGATGCAGAGAGTTAAAGGTATTTAAGTTCCTGCAGTTTCATTTATGTACTTAGCCACTTGAACAGAGACATTCAATGAAGGGTTCTCATTTGAAGGCCTAATTAAAGAAATCCATTTTAAAGAGAGATGAAGGCAAGAAAAGACAAATGAAGGCTGAAGACCAATGGTACAGTGATAGCAGTCCAGGTGTTCCAGGTGGAGGGATTGGAAGATGGAAAAGGCTTCTACCTGCTGGAGATATTTGTATTGAGAGCAGGTGTTCAGTAGGGCAGTCCCAAAATAGGCATTGTGCCAGAGATCTTTACTGAATTACTGCGTCCCTTCAGACACACTCTACATTCTCTTCCACCCTGCTGCCTGTGGGAGAACTACCCGGAGTGGTGCAGACCCCATAAGTGCCCTCCTTGGTTCCCTGGTTTTTTGACTATGGGGTCTTCACAGGCTAAAATCAATAACAGATCTTTCCCTTGATCTCTTCAAACATGGGGGGGGCAGGGGGGGTTAATGGGGTTAAAATACTGGAAAAGGAGAGTGACGTTATCTGGCTGTCTAGAAAATATATCTCATGAGTGATATATTATCAATATTAAGTCTAGTTACTCACTCCATATTATTGTTTCTCATTTTTTCGAGGTCTATTACCTACACATTATTCATTAAGAATAAGTTCAATACTTTAGGAGAGTCCAGTGCAGTGTTATTTAACCTGCTAGTGATGATAATAAAAATGGCAATTGTGATACCAGCTGCCAACCATTGAGCTCTTATTTTGCTCAAGATACTCGACTAAGCCCTTTGCCCGCCTTCATTTTCACAACAGTTCTTAGAAATGGGCAATGCTATTGTCTCTATCGTTGGGAAGTGAAGCTGAGAAAAGCTGCAGGCCGTGGCATGGAAGTGAAGAACTGGAATATTCCATTCCAATTCATCCAAGTTTCTCTCGATTCCATCACTCCCCAAAATCTGTTTCTTCCCAGCATGTCACATCTCAATGTTAAAATGTAGGAGCATTTACTGTTGCTCATGTTGAAAACATATGATACATTCTTGATCTCTTTCTTTTTTCTATACCCCACTATAACCCATAGCAAGTCCTGTCTCGAATCTGACATCTTACCAGCTCTGTGACTCACCGCCATAGTTCAAGACGTCATTACTTTTTGTTTAGATTATTGCAGGAGTCTCTTGACTGGTCTTCTTACTTCTGTTCTTATTTTCTCAAAGGCATTTACCATATACTAGGCAGGGTAATCATTTCAAAAGGCATATTGTATCAGTCATTCCTTTGATCAAAATTTCTGTACCTCCCAGAATCAATTCCATGGCCACGTGAGGGCCTGGCTACTGCTGTCTCCCTATCTTCATCTCTTAACAAATTCGGCCTCGTTCACTTTATTCTAGACACACTGACCATATTACTATTTCTCCAAAATGCCAATCTTTCTCAAACCATGGCCTTTGTACTTGCCATTCCTTCTGCCTGGAATCCTCATTCTGAGATCTCTCATTTCATGTAGGTTTTGGTCAATGGTCAGCCTTCCCTGACCACTCTCAAAAATTGCCTTATAACCCCCGGCTCCCATTACTCTCTAACTTCTCTCCTTACTTTCTTTTCAGGATAAGTTCTACTCCCTGACATCTTGTCACAGGTGTATTCCATTGTTCATTTCCTTCACTGTAATGGAAGCCCATGATTGCAGGAACTTGGTTGGTCAAGTTTTCTGCTATATTCCGAGAACCTAGAATCATAGTTCAACCACAGAGGAATTCATGAGAATTGTTTAATAAATAAAAGAAGAAAGAATTAGAGAAGGGCGGATTCTGGAGCCTATTGTGGTAGGCAGTATCGTTGCCCTGCAAAGTCACAACCTATTCCCTGGATCCTGTGAATATGTTATAGATGGAATTAAAGTTGCTAATAAAATGACCTTAAAATGGGGATTTCATCCTAGACTACGCAAATGAGCGCAATATAATCACAAAGGTCCTAAAATTATGAGGAAGCAAAGGAGGTCAGAGAGATATAATGTCAGAAGGACTGGATGCAGTATTTCTGGCTTTAAAGATGAAGAAAGTGGTCCATGAGCCAAAGAATGTGGGCAGCCTCTAGAAGCTGTAAAAGTTAAGGAAACAAATTCTCCCCTAGGGTCTCCAGAAGGGAACAGCCCTGATAACACCTCAATTTTAGCCATTAAAACACATGACAAACTGAATCATCAGAACTACAAAGATGATTGTTTGTGTTGTTTCAAGCCACTAAGCTTGTGATTATGTGTTACAGCGTCAGGAGAAAACCAATACACCTTCACACTTATATTCCAGACTATACCACCACACCTGATTTTCCCTGTTACTCTCTTAGTGATTTGGTGCTATTTTTTGTCAATATAATTATATTCTTCTCTTTCCCAACACACAAAATGCACACTCTCCACTTACTGTCTATATGTTAGCTATAACCATATTACTGAATCAAAGACAAGATACTGAAATGAAAAATCTAAGTATATTTCTTAACTATGTGACTTTAGACAAGTTGCTCAAACTTTCTGTGCCTTGGTTTCCTCACCTATAATATAATGTACATCATAACAACAGTTCACTCTCTTCCAGACATTTAGAAGTAAATAACTATTAGCTACTATTATTACTAATGCATCCAATAGGACAGAATATTGACATCAAGCCTATTCCAGAAAACCCAAGAAGCAAACAGACCCTACACTGTTAAGCCACATTACCAGCAAATTCTACTATTTTCAGTATTTTCACAGTTAATAGCTTTTTCATGCTTTCAAGAACGATTTAACCTATCACTTGAGCAAAGACTTTAAGTGTGACACTACTCATTGTGGGCAAAGGTATGGAGAAATGGGCACTCTTGTACTCGTTGGCCTGAGTATTAGATGTAAGCTAAGTGGATTTCTATCTTATTTTTGCTTTTCTGTCTTGCTTAAATTTTCTATTAGTATAAATTATATTTAACATAAAAAATTGAAAAACTGTCTTAATCTTGAGCAGAACAACTTAGCTTCACAGATAAAAGCTTGGTAATTGTCTCTCAGCCTTCTCTGGAGTATATTTGTGGCAGAGAAGATATGACCATGGCACAGGCAATGTTCTTGCCCTGAAAGCAGACCAAGGACTAGTATCGAGAATCTCCAAGGAGCACAAAAAAACCTTGAGAGCAGGAGGCTGTAAGTTTGTATGGAGAAACAATAATCTCTATTATATTTTTCCCACAAAAAAATAAGATTGTTGTAAAACCTAATAATGTGGTTCTTTCTTGAATGGTACACAAAAAGCCCATGGGTTACCCTGTAACAATGACAAAATACAGCAATAAAAAAAAAAAGCTAAATGTTCGGCATAATTGTTTGAGTCGACTTGTCTCTTTCAAGTAAACTAAATTCATTTAGCATGTATTTTGGGGATATGCTAGTTCTACAGCTGCTTCTCATGTTTCAAATTTGACATTGGATAGTGTATCTGACAGGTTTCTGATGAGTTCTTCCAACTTTTGGAAATTAAAAAAAAAATTATCTTCTATGGCTAGTCTAATATTATTAGGAGAAATGTAACTGGGGTCTTGAATTGGTCAGCAAGAAGGTTTGCAATACTTCATTCTCCATTGTTGAACTAAAAGGTAAAGGTTGACTTTTTTCTTTTTGTTCATTTATTTTATTCACTCACTCAGGTTTTCACTCATACATTCGTTCAATCAACAGTTATTTGGGATCCAAACACTGTCCTAGGTGCTGGTGACTAAACAGTAGATGAGACAGACATAGTGGCTTCCTTACCTTTTAGGTACGTGAAAACAAAGAATCAAAACTAATATTTCCTCAGAAACATGTTGACGGGACTAGTAAAAATCTCCAGTTCACATTCTTAGGTTCTTCATATTCTTTCAAATTCATGTAAACCAAAAGAGACCTACACATGTCTTCCAAAAAGGACATTATGAACAGGTGACAAAGTGCAGTAATAAAGAGACCATGGGTGGACATTTCATCCATTGATTAATTCACTTACTCTTTCTCGTTCAAAAAAATTTGTGGAGCATTTTCTATGTGCCAGGTACTTTTCTAGATGGGAGGGATATAGCAGTGAACAAAACAGATAAATGCCCATTCTCCTGGAGCTTAATATTCTAGGAAAGACTGTTAACTACTTGCATTTAGGAAGATTCAAATTAACATTTAATAAAAGTCAAAATTTTAGGAATATATCTTTGAATGCTCGTATTTCTCCATTTTTGCCTGTTAAAATAGTGCCTTTTCATGAAGTCTCAGCTCAAATACCAAGCTGACCATTTTCCCTCCTCTGCATCCCCTTTAAATCTTGCTGATCCAGAGAGCTTTATGTCTTGTATTAGGTTCATGTTTTAAACACGTTATAGGTTACAAACCCCTTGTCCATCACCTAACACAGTACTTAGTACATGGCACAGCTTCATTAAATTCTCCTTCAATTAGCAGATGTAAATGAAAGGATAAATGAATAACAAAATGGTTAAGCATATTTTTTCCCTTCCTAAAGGAAAGCTAGAGTAATACTCCTCCAGTCCTTATATAAAATTATTTTTATGATAAAAGTTTCAACATGCTGGCTATGTAGTAATATTAGTGTCAATTATATTTGACAAGTCTTCCCAAACTCAACAGAGTCAAAATTAAACTTTTTACTTCGTTTCCAAAACTGATTTTTCTCCTATTGTTTTCCTTACATCCTTTAATGGCACTGAAATCTCCTGGTGTTCAACTTAGAAACTTCAGTTCCTCTTGATTTATCAAACTATTTTTTATTTATTCTCCAATACTAACCAATTTTATTCTCCCTCATGAATATTAATTCCATCACTTGGATATTTCTCTTCCCCTCAGTTTCCGTTGCCACTGCCTTAGCGAGCCTAATTCTCTCCCTCTTGAATTATTGAAGTTGCTTCCAATAAGCTCCCTGTCAACATTCTTTACCATTCTCAATTTCACCTGAATTCCACCTTTCACACATTTTACATCACTCTCTTATTAAAGTCTTAAATGACTCCCACATTACATTGTTAGGATGTATTTCATTGAAAAAAATGTCCCCTGGAGAAATACTTTGGGTATCTGTTGGCTTAAACACATTTAAACCTGTTTCTTTGCTGCAGGGCCTCTCAGACTTTGAAACCCTAATCTACACAGTGAATCTCCATGAGGAAGAAGGCATTTCCCAATGTATCTGATTTGACTTTTTTTCATGGAGAACTGAGTCTGATGTAGTTGAGTTCACTCACCATCCGTGCCAACCCCTTTATCCTCTATATTCCTCTATTGTAGAAGTTGGAAAAAGTAAAATATTCATTTCCTAGCCTTTTCTGGCTGCCAGGTATACCTAAGTGACAAGCCTGGTCAATATGATGTAGACAAAAGTCAGGGGGAGCACTTCCTTCACCCCCTTTCCCTGCTTCTCTTCCTGCCTATAACAAAGATGTAATGCTAGAGGAATGGCAGCCACTTAACACCTTGCTAAGGATGGCAGAGCAGACAGATGGGAGGAGCCTGTTTCCCTAATGATGTCATTGACCCGTGAACCAACCTTGGACTTCCCATGAGAAAATTAAGTTTCTTTATCATTTGAGCTGCTGTGTTTGGGGTGTTCTGTTCCTCGTAGCTGAATGCTATCCTAATGAATACAAACATCTCACAGATATTGAGCATTCTTTGGGAAATAATGAGACACAAATAAAGTTTATATATTTAAGTATGTCATATTACCCACTATTTTTCATATATCTCCCTCACTTCCACCCCTTCAAAGACACTAACATTTTTAATATTCCTAAATCAATGACTTCGTGTTATGCATATCCTATGGATGTAATCTGATATGCATGTCAATACCAGGTCTGTCCACCATGGCTCCCAAATCTTGACTGTTCTGCTTCAGAGGCTTCTCTTCCACAACACCTTTAAGTAACATTTATTGAATTAAGCACAACCATGTCCGTTGTTGTTAGTAACTCTACAGATCCATGCACATTTGGGAACTTCAGGGACCACATCTTTCCTTTAGTGCTCGCTCTGAAAAATATGCCCGCAGAGAAACGCCTTCCATGCCCTCCTGAATTAGAAGTCTTGTTGCCCAGACTCTGCGTAGTAAACCGCTCTGGGCTGAGCACTGCATCACGTGTTTCTGCCGTCGCCCCGTAGACACACTCTGGGCTGCACTCTCGCACCACCCACTACCTATAGTGACCTAGTTTTTGCTTTTCAGTTATTTTACACACCTTAGCTTCCTCCCTCAGTCTGGCTTGCCATTTTTTTTTCCCCATTTACCTGGTAAATGACTCAGCTGAAATTTCACCTCACCTGTGAAGACTTCCCACAACATCCACAGTTTCTTGAGCCTATTTCTTTCCTTAGCCATGTTCGATATACCTCTGTTGAAGTACTGACCACAAGATAATGTGATTTTCTATTTATGTAGCTGTCCATCCTAAGAATATGTAAGTTCTTTAAGAAAAGATATCACATCATCTTTATAATTGAAACTCCGGCGTTCTAATACAGTCCTTGATATATACTAGGAGTGCAGTAAATATTTAATCAATGAATAAATAAATAACTCAACCAACGAATAATATAAAGTTGGTAAGAATATGATGTTTGCCAAGGCTTCAATTGGACCAAGGTTGAGTTCCTTTTCTTGACAATAGTGTGTTAATCACCAGGAAGACTAGTAAAAGGATAGAATTCAATTCTAAACTGACTACAAAGTCATAGCTTTATCATTATATATTAGGTAATACATACTATTTTATTAATTACCTATAACATATATGAATTATAATACAATTGTTATAAAGGATTTAAAATTTCTACCTCCTTGAAAGAACATGTAAGTTATCAGTTGAAATATAATTTCTAAATGTTAAATGTCACAGGTAAGAAATGCTCCAAAAAAACAACATCCCATGTAAAATCATATCTCTTTCATTGTTGCAAAGAATCACGTAAGTTCCCACCTGCCGTATAGGCAGGAAGTCCAGTATTTTTCAGTTAAGGTAATTCTGCCAGTTGTCCAAGAACTCTTTCTCTTCCTTTTCCAGGTACAGAGAGAACTCTGCAGGTCACCACTGCCCCTGCTCCTACTACCACAGAGTGTCAGTGTTATCACTCATCCTCACACAGCCCCGCAATCCACAGACTCATGTCCACTCCAGCTGACGCCATGTCCAGTTGTCTGTGCCCCCATCCCCTCAGTGCTCCGAGGTCATGACTCTACTGGACATCTTTTTTCGTTTCCCATTATTTCCACTTCCTAGGGCACAAGTTGACATAAGGGCATCTAAATCTGTTGCTTCCCCTCCAGGGAGATGAGGCCTAAAACCTACACTAAAAACCATCCCTACATCCCCCAAAGGGAGGCCTCTTCCCTGCCACCCAAAATACAAAAAGTCGCTTTACATCCTCGTTTCCTGATCATTTGGGTTGCTTTCCCCATATAAGAAGCTATTAGTGTTTGTATGATGTCCGTTATGGACCGAAGGTTTGTGTCCCCCTCTTCCCCTGGCAAATTCGCATGTTGAAATCCTACCCCCACATTGTGATGGTACAGCCACGTACTGCTTAAGAACAAGAATACGTTCTGAGAAATGCATCATTAGGCAATGTCATCATTGTGCAAACATTATAGAGTACACTTACACAAACCTAGTGGTATAGCCTACTACACACCTAAGCTATATGGTATACCACCATCATATGGTCATATGTGCAATCCATCATTGACCAAAATGTCCTTATGCACCACGTAACTGTATTAGGAGGTAGGGTCTTGGGAGGTAATTAAGTCATGAAGGTGGAGCCCTCATGAATGGAATCAGTGCCTTATAAGGAGACACCTGGAGAGCAACCTCTCCCCTTCTGCCATGTGAGGACAGAGAAAAAAGATGGCCGTCTGTGAGGAAACAGACTCTCACCTGACACAGAATCATCCAGTGACTTTATTTTGGACTTCTTGGCCTCAGAAATTAGTTTCTGTTGTTTATAAGGCACCTAGCCTATACTCTTGTGTTGTAGCAGCCCTTCTTGACTCAAACAGTCTCCAAAGCTACCTTTCTAGGAAAAGCTACAATTAGTGATTACTACATGATTTTAGTCCTTGCATTGTCTGAGCCTTAATAGGCAACTTCTGTAGGTAAATAAGTTGGGAGCTGGGTGGGTGTGGAGTGGGGCTTAGGTATGGCATTTCCCAGGTAAGTCATCCATCTCCATAAAAAAAGAACATCAGGCCTTTGAGGCAACTGTGTTTTACTTCCATGGAAAACAAGAGAAAGAGAAAAAAGCATATCAAGAGATGGTATCAGGGTAAGGAGATGAGTCTTCAACAGTGTAGAATGCGTCATTGTGTACCCATGAAGCAACATATTAACTCTGGGCAATGTTCCTGGCTAATTATACTTTAACGACTGACTATGCATCTTTGGAGAGAGAAGGTCAAGCTCATTGTTTAAAAACACTGGCTACTGTTCTTATTTGCTCGAATTTGATTTAAATCGTCTAGAAACTGAGATTGTGCAGTGAGATCCTGATATAAGTCATTAAATGTGATTTGCTTGTCAGACATTTTTGCTGGAAAAATAGAATTTTTCAGATAGTAAGATATAGAATGGACTTGCCAATATTTCATCCCCTGATAAACATTGATAATTTTACTATCCACTAATAGAGTCATCAAGACAGATGCCTTCAGGTGATTGAAATTCCTCTGAATGAAATGTTATTTACTGGCTGAAGACTCTTGAAATTAATTCTATGTTTTAAGTCTCTCACAAGTAAGCCATCACCCAGAAGCTACAGGCTATGAATTAGGGTGTTTTTTTTTTCGTTCTTCTGATCATGCTCTTCATAGTTGACAAGATGGCAAGATGTATTGTGCCAGAGGGAGTCTTTTTCCTACAAATCTTCAAAAAGAATTTTCAGAACCAAAAATAAAAATTAAGACACATAACAATGTTCTCCTTATCTATATCTTCTCTCCCTCTCTCCCTTTCTCCCTCTCTTCCTTTCTCTCTTTCTCTCTCTCTCTCTCTCTCGCTCTCTCTCTCTCTCTCTTATTTATTTTCTTCAATAATCCTATTAAGATCTTTCTCCCTTCATGTTCATTGAACTCTGAAATCCTATAAAAATTGCCTGCGAAATAGAAAAAAAAAAGTGAGAGCAGTGTTTTAATATTGGTACCTGTTGAGCTAATTTTGGTAGACAGAAAGCTCTCGGAACACACCTAGCAATAAGAGTTAGGACGACACTTGAAGCACACTTTGCTTTGCTACCCAGAATCCATTTCCTTACGCTGACACTATTTCAATTTCTTTATTTGATAAGCTTCTTTGATTGCAAGAAACAGAAACCAACTCTGCTAACTTAAACAAAATGGATTTTATTTGAAATATGTGGAGGAACTCTCAAATGAAGGACTTGGCTTCAAAAGGCCAGAAACCAGGGAAGCTCTGGGTATGTAGGTCCAGCACCTTGAACTAGGCCCTTCAGTGAGGATGCCGTCAGTGAGGATGAATCGGCAATTCAGGCTTTTTGTAATTTTGCTCAGGATTGAAACTTCAAAGAGAGATCATGCAATTGGCCATGTTTTAGTCAGCACCCACTCTTTCTAAGAGAAATCAGGGAGCCTCAATTCATAATCCTTCTACATTGTACCCAATGGGTAAATATAGCTACTCAAAATAAAAAAAGGGAAACAAATGATAAGGAGGAAAAAGAGAAAAAAGGTAAATGACAAAAACTCTAGGTGACCTGAATGCCTCTTAAGAAACCTTACTGTGTTATATTTCTCTGACATTCCCCAGAGTACACAGGCACAAAGTGAGAGCGGAACAAAGAGTAAGAACTCAATACATATTTTACTGATTGGTTCTTGTCGCCACTCACTAGACTATTACCTCTGTGAGAGTGGGCACCATATTTTTTATGTGTCTTAATGTCCTCAATGCCTAGCAGAGTATCTAGAATAGAAAGCACTAAATATTTGAAAAACGAATTTTAAAAACTATCTCGTGTTTATATCAGTTCACTTTCCTTCCCCTTTGCAACCTTTTTCACCTCTCCCTATTCACTTTTCTCATTTATTCATCTTTTGCCCTCCTTAGCTTTAGCCTGGGCAAGTTTTTATATCAGAAATCTAAACGCTGTTGAGTGTCCAAATTTTTGAAACAAGAAAATCCACAAGACCAAAGAGCTTTGCATGAATATCATGTTAGTGGCAATATGGATTATTCCATCGAATTTCCTATCATCTGAGCAGGAGAATGCAGAATAATACACTTTTTAAAATTCAGCAAATTGGAGACTCTTAACAAAAATTTACTCCCAGTAATTCACAGGCAGACCACATTCTTCATATGCTTATAACAATCTCAGGATTCAGAAAAGCTGCTTATTTTAAGAAACAGAAACTTAGAAAACTCCTTTTATTGAAAAAAAAATTCCTTCTATTGAAAAAACCCCAAGTCAAAAATACCATAGAGATCTAATATCTGAATTTGGCCCTTAATGTAGCCCAACTTTGCTCTAAAAAGAAATACAGAGAGATGGTAATAATAACAATTGTGTTCTTGATAGTTCATTTGATAGTTCAAATTTTAATCATATTTTGTCATTTGGAAGGATACACATTCCCAAGGAATGTTCTCTCTGCATAGCAGTTAGCTGGCCTCAGGTCTCCATGAACCTAACTAGACTTTCGTACAATTAACAGTGTTCGGTGGGTGTCATCGCCGCCACTTTGGCACAGCCTCTGTGTTTGGACAACGCAATTTCTATTTACAACTAGACTTGCTTATCTAGTTGTAAATAGAAATTACAACGCAATTTCTATTTACAACTAGATGTCACCACAGGGTGACATCTTAGGGACAAGGTCACCCTGTGGTGACATCTTAGGGACAAGGTCAAGGCAAAGCTTTAGTAGATAGCCTCAGCCTTTGTCTTTCTTCTTTTGAAGGAAAATATTTGCACGTTACTATGGACTTTAGTTCTCTGCAATTTTACTGTATGGTGGATTTGAAAAATATTTAGTGGGAAGAAAAAGTACAAAGGACTAAACTATATTAGTACTTCTCAAACTTTAATATGATTGCACATTACTGGGAGAGTTGGTGAAAAATTCAGATTCTGGTTCAATAAGTAGGTCTGAGAGTCTACATTTCTAACAAGCTCCCACGTTGGAGCTGCTGCAAATATCGAGAACCTGAACAATGAGTTCTGATCCACCCAACGCGTTACAAATTGTTCTGATTAGAACATTCTCTCTTCTGCTAAAACTTTTGACACATATTCCTCGCACACCCGAATTTTTTTTCAGGCTTCAGACTGTGAAAATTAGCGGATACAAAGAGTTTCCTCTTCAATCCATCATCCTCACATTTTTTGTTCCTGAGTTTCACATCCCACCCTCGTTTTGCATGAGCTAAGAACCTAACATTTTATTACATATTCTAATTTGCCTCACATCTCAAATTTAATATGAATTTGCAATTCATGAAAGTGTGGTAATACCTTTTTCTTTTCATGATTTCTTTTTGAAAAACGTCCTCTTCAGTTTTTATAAGGATAAAGGAGCACTCTCAGATATCTATATGGTATTATTTAAAGTATTTATTTGTCTATTTACCAAAAAACAAAAAAGAGCGAAGAATAATCAATTTGCCCCATAAGAAGAACCATGATGGTTAATTTGATTATGTTTAAATTTCAACCCCTACCCACGGAGGGCAATAGGATATCTGCTTCACTTTGAGTCTCCTGTCTTCCACGACTCACTATTATGCAGTGGTACTTTCTCATCTCTGTTCAGAAATGGAGATGGCGTTCTGTCCACAGTGAAGTTCTTTATACAATGCAAAAGAAAAAAAAAAAGTCATTTCAAAGAAGTTCATTAGCTACTGCCAGGCTCTGCGCTAACGAGGGTCTGAGACAAAAAACCTCGGCCAGCGCTGTTGCCATGTCGGCTCCCAGCACGTCCTTGGGAGACTTCCTGGAGTCCTCTTGGGACCAAAACAGTTAAGTTCACGACTCCTCCCACCCTCTCTACTAGAGTGGATTGATAGCACGCTGCTTTTTTCTCCTCTGCAGATGATGTTTGTCACCAGACAGGGGGATCAGAATTGTAATCCTTCATAGATTCTGTTGAATTGGATTTTACTGCTTTGACCTTTGCAATGATACATATATATATTTTTTTTTTTTGAATGACTGCATGTTCCGTTTCTCCAGGGGATTTGAAGTGAGGAGGGCCAAGCAGCTCATGGTGAGGGGAAGGATGCTGGAGGAGGGATCTAGAGTGATGGTGATGGAGTTTTTGACCTTCTAGACCAGAGATTTGTACTTTTGTGACTGAAGATATCCTTTGGCTATACAGATAAACATTGCTGAGGTTAAATGGCAAACCTCAATTGCATGTAGCAGGAAACTAAGGAATTTTTCAAGTCTAACCAAGCACTGTATTAAGGACAATAATATTATCCATAACGGTTGTCTGCTACACCATGTCATCCCAGACTATTTTTAATTCATTTTGTACCCTCTACCCTATAAACCACACTGGGCTTATCCACATGCCAGGATGGGACATTACTTCATCAGATTAGAAGCCATGGGATGTCAGGAGAGGATGAGCAGGGGAACACATGCTACCCACAGACATTTTTTTCACTATGACAGGTAACCATAAGCCAAGCTGGAGAACATAAAACCATAACTAATTGCATGCTCCAAATTCAGAGTCAAGGAATATATGCAAGTGCCACTCTGTCCCTAGCACTGCACTAGGCCCCAAAAGGCCTTACAGGCTCCAGAGATGGTTGGTCCCTAGGGGTTCACAGGCCCTGCTTCAGTGCACGATTTCAAGCCATTACTGAACTGGGTTTCCTTATCCGTTAAATGCAGATCAGCATGTCACGCTGACTTGGGCATGACCTGGGCTGGAGGGCTGGTTTTGCCATTCAGTTATTCTATTTTAGGCAACCTGCTTAAACTCACTGAATTTCCATTTCCATTTCCTCGTTTGAAAAGTAAGATTTATAACACTCATTTCTTTAGAAGATTATTATGAGTATTAAAGATGGTTTATGTCAAGAACTTAGAACAGTATCAGGTATATACTAAATGGTCAGTACACAGTAGGTATGCTCACTAATGCATCCATTGCTGTGAGGCTTTTGAGTTATTGACAACAACAAATACCATTACTTAGAATATTATTTACCCATGAGAAAGAAGTATATCCTGCCATTGTGACAACATGGATGGGCCCTGAGCACATTGTGCTTAGTAAGGTAAGCCAGACAGAGAAAGACAAGTACTGTATGCTATCACTTATATATATAATCTAAAAAAGTCCAACTTGTAAAAGCCAGAAAGTAAAATGGTGGCTACCAGTGGATGGGGAGGGGGTAAGAGATGTTTAAGGGTATAAACTTGTAAGGAGTAGTAAATAAGCCTTAGAGATCTAAAGCATCACACAATGAATATAGAAAAAAATATTGTACTTTATTATGTAATTATGTAATGTGACAAATATTGCTACAATGGCAATCATATTACAATGTATAAATGTATCAATGTAACAGGATGTACACCTAATACACGTTACATGTCAAATTTATTCAATAAAAAATAAAAATACCATTACTATCTATTTCAAAAAACAGTCGCATAATGGAAATTGGGGGTTATTTGAAGGATACAACTGTATCTTTTTCTGCTCCCCTGCCAGCCCCAAGCTCAGTGCTTTCTTCACATAAGTAGCTTGTTAGACAAATGGCAGCAACCAGCACGGTTATGAGTCCTGGGCCCAAGTTCAGACTGCCTGGATTTGAATCCTTGCTCCTCCACTTACACACTGGGGGTCCCTAAACACAATGCAGAACATCTCTCTGCCTCAGTTTCCTCAACCGTAACATAAGGATGATAATTGCCTTATAGGAGTGCTGTGAGGACAAAGTAACACCATCATGTAAAGGGCTTACCACCTAGCACCCAGCATAATGTTAACCATTTCAAAACTTCACGAACTGGGTTAAATGGAAAAATACTCAATTGGAAACAAAAAGCCCAACATGGAAGTATATGTCAAGTGCCCTTCAGAGTCAAAGGTGGCAATGAATATGTGTGGCTGCAGAAACCCAGAAAGGCTCTATTATTTCTCTTCTCTTTTTTAGCCATCTGTGAATTGACAGACCAGCTGGACAAGATAGTCTCCAAAGGCCAATAGCAGCTCAGGTTTGCTATGATTTTAAGGAACTCTGCAGAAACGACTGTATTTCAGATTCAAGTGTGGGAAAATCCTGCTCAGGATGGGTAGGAGAACATTATGGGGGGATCAAGAAAAGAGGACATGCGTGTGAGCTCTTCTCTTCACAATCCACACCCCCCAACACACCTCACGCCAATCAGCACCGTAATCACTGTCCTGTTTGTTACTTTGCAGAAATAAGTTCAAACACCTTTCAGCCAGAATACAGAACTCTGTGACCTTGTAGAAAAAGCAAGACCACAATATATCACTCTGTAAATTAAATAGTCTGGCCAAGTTCTGGCCTGGTTTATAGTCGTGATTCAGAAAGAAACACAGTCCAAGTCGAAATTAGCAGATTATAAACCAACCCCTAGTCAAGAAACATAAAAACAAACTGCTAATAGCACAGACTCTGGTCCACTTCTGAACAACAGGGTCCTCGCAGCCGGAAGCGGGAACTTGGGCCTCCGCAGAGGTTCTCCCTGGGTCAGGGCGCCAGCTCGCAGCTCATAATTTCTGCCTCTGCCACCCTTTCAGGTATTTTGAAATGTTTCACTTGTATCGTGATTTGAAATGATTCCATGACTCAATTCTATTGTTGTTCTGTGTACAGTGAGTAATGAAACATTCTTAACGGCATCTTTTGGGCGCCTTTTCCTTTGATTTTTCCAGCTTAATGACATTATTGAGAGGGCTTCGGGGACTGTTATGCAGATGTACTTCCTGGCGAAGTTGCTGCTTCAGGAGAAGTCATTACTTTTTGTGGGGCCCCCAGGCACTGGAGACGCTGCTCTTACAAGCAGCTTCCTGCGACAGTTACCTCGTGAAAAATATGTTATGTGTCAAATTAACTTCGCAGTGCAGACCTCAGCTAAGCAGACCCAGAACATCTCCCTAACGGAACTTGAAAGGTACCCAGAGTTTTAATTAAAATCAAGAATGTAATTGTGCTTAGTTTACTCCTCAGAGATTATCCACGAAATAATATGAGGCGCTCGCCTTCAGTTTCTGACAGAATAAATGAAACTTGATTTGTTCCTCTCTGTAATGTTTATTACCAGGGAAACCACATTTTAATTGTTGTTGACAAATATTCTGATTTATGGGATGCATAAAATGGAACGCGATCTAGATAGCTTGTGTCTACTTAACTTTTCTTTTGCAAAATTTTGCTTCAGGAGGCAGTGCTACCTGTCTGTCATGGGTCTTCTTTAGGCCAAAGTATATTAAAGTAAATCACCAGATTGGATCTTGACTAGTAAAAAGAACCATCTGTTAGGGAAACATGTAAGCAGTAGGCGATAGAGTTGGTACTTGCCAACACAGGGAGAGCAAAAGGATCAACTGGAAGAATGGCAGTGTCCAGGGGATTCTATCCAGAAGCTAGTTAGCTTTCCAGCATCTAAATCATGCATTTTTAATTCATCACATGGCAAAAAGACAAGTCAGACACTAATTGGCACCATAAAAGAAAATTTGTGCCATATCAGGAACTGTTCAGTCGGAGGGACTTTGCATCCATTCCTCATGGACAATTTTGCATTCTGTTTAAAGTTTTGAGTTGAAACCTGAGGATGCAGATGTGGTTAAAGAATCTATTTAAATTGCAGATTCCATTCATAATGCTGGCTCATTGCTAGAAAAACAGTTGGAGGCAAGTATGTCCATGACCTCTTTCTAAACAAAGTCAAAATTTAGTAAGTAACTAGTATATATCCAAATTCCAAATAAAATGTCCAAATTCACATATTTTTAAGGGATATATATACATGTATATGTGTGTATATGTGTGTGTGTGTGTATAAAATCTTTCAAGTGTTAATGACAAAGTACTTGCTACCACATCAATGATTCTAATAGTAGTCATTTTTTATATATGTGTCTTTAAGGAAACTAGAATTAGTATTGATTAATTTTAGTGCTATATATTAAATGCTATATATTAATATATCTCAGAACTATTAAATTGAATATCCTTTAAGATTCACAGTATTTCTTTCCAGGGATTATTAAGCCTCAATCACATACAAAATTACTATCTGTTCTTCCATGTCCTCGTCCTAGAAAAAACAAAATGGATGTTAATGGAGGATCCTCTTTGCCCTCAGTAAGGCCGTGGGTGATTACAGACTTTGCATATTTAGCTTTCAAGATTTATCTTATGGTTGCTTCCTCAAACTTACATTCCAACGTACTTTGCTTTTGCTGCATTTTCAGCTCAAAAAGCTCTTTCAAGCATAATTAAATCATTTAATGTTCCTGAGTGTTATTGCCCTCCTTAAGAAATGCAATTTCATGTCATTTCTTTAATTTGAACTCCTATCAGTGTTTCTGCCTTAGAATACACCTGTCTTTATGAAGTTCCTGCAGGGACATTTCCAACACATTTTAAGAAATTAACCCAATACTGACCCATCACTGCTCCCACGAGTGCACTTTCTTAGGTACATTTTGAGACTTGAACATCCCTGTGGGGACGCAGCATTACATCTCGGCCAAGTTCTCCATCCCCGTCTCCTGGGGAGAGAACAATGTGACAATCAAGCCTTCCCTCACAGTTGACATTTGCAGGGTTCAGATGGAAAAAAAAATGGACTTTTTTCTTCTCCTGTAGCCCTGAAAATTTTCAAATCTTACAGCAAGTCTAGAAAAAAAAAAATTAAAGAATTTTGATCATAGAGCTATGAAAGAATAGTTGGGACTCGGAAGGGCCGTGTGCAGAACGTGAAAGAGAATTCAGAAATAACTGCTCAATTTAGCAACTTTACAAAAAAATAAAGCAGTATCAAAAACAGCTGCTGTCTTAGCTCAGGCTGCCACAGCAAAATACCAGACTGTATGGCTTTTTTTTTTTTTTAATGATCCAAATACTTTTTTTTAATTTAGATACAGTTGTTATTCAATATTATATTAGTTATATTAGTTTCGGGTATACAGTGTGGTGATTCAACATTTTTATACCTTATAATGTGATCATTCCACTAATTCTAGTAATCATCTGTCACCATGCAAATTTATCACAATATTACTTACTATATTCCCCTTTACGTATTTCAACCATCTCCCACACCCCTCCCCTCTGGCAACCATGCCTTCGATATCTGTTTCTATGAGTCTGTCTTTGCTTTGTTTTCTTTGTTAGTTTGAGTTGGTTCTTTTAGATTCCATGTATAAGTGAAACCATATGATATTTGTCTTTCTAACTTATTTCATTTAGTATAATATCCTAATGTCGTTGCAAATAACAAGACTTCATTCTTTTTTATTGCTGTGTAATATTCCATTACATATATGTACCACATTTTCTTTATCCATTCATCTATTGATGGACACCTAGGTGGCCTCTATATTTTGGCTATTGTAAATTATGCTGCAATGAACATATGAGTGTGTTTATCTTTTCGAATTAGTGTTTTTTGTTTTCTTCCAATAAATATCCAGAAATGAGATAGCTAGGTTATATGATAGATTTATTTTTAGGTTTTTTTTTTTAAGAATCTCCATACTGCTTACCATAGAGGATACAACAATTTGCAGTGAGATTTGGTGGCTTAAACAACAAAAATTTATTTTCTCACAGTTCTGGAGGCTAAAGGTCTAAGATCAAGGTGTTATTGGCAGGTTTGGTTTCTCCTGGGATCCTCCCGCGGGCTTGCAGATGGCTGCCTTCTCACTGTGTCCTCACATGGCTTTTCCTCTGAGTTTTTCCACCCTTGATGCCTCTCCATCTTCTTATAAGGATACCAGTAATATCAGATTGAGGCCCATTCGTATGACCTCATTTAACCATAATTACCTCTTTAAACATCTTATCTTCAAATACAGTCATATTCTAAGGTACTGTGGGTTAAGACTTCAGCATAGGAATTTTGAGGGGACACCACTGAGTTGACACAGCTGCAAATGCTCTTCAGTGTGAAGAGAGCAGCCAGTGGGGGGAAAAATAATTAAATATGCCCAAGATGCAGAGCACTCCACTAGGCAATATGAATAAAGAGTACCCTTTGGGCCTGAAGTATTTTATTTTTCTGTACCTGACAGGGCTATATGAGAATCTATGAGACTCACAGCCCAAGAGAATATCTTCAAGAAAGAGAAAGATTCAAGAAATGGATAATTAAAGCTAAGTAACTGTTCACAGGATGTTCCTGATTAATCTAGCCTCCAATTTATTCTAAGCTCAGTATTAGGGCATTGGATAAATCTTCTCACAATAGTTCTAGACTGTGAGCTCCTCCGATGCAGGGACTCTGTGTCACATACCCTTGTGTCCCTCATGTCCAACAAAGGACTTGACACATTTTGGGGGATGTGTTTCTTGAACGGAAGCAAAGCCTTTGTTAGCAGAGCAAATGAGGAGACTGCGGAGAGCCTCGGGTCCTGCTGATTTCATTATATTAGGTGGAACTATCTGGCATTTCTCTCAAATTAGAGCTTTTTCTGCCAGAGTGCTATTTGAAATAGAATGCATGATAACTGTGAATAAAATGAAGAATTTGCTTTACACTTTAATTTATTCACTTCTAGTGTTTACTCAGAAAGTATTTGCAGAACATACTAAGACATTAAAAGTTTCAGAGGAATTTACGACCCTCTTGGAATGCCAAGGGCCCTATGGAAATGATCTAAATCTTTTCCAAAACCTCTCATCAAACTTCAGCACGTAATTCTTTTAAATTTATATCCTTTCTTAGAGGAATATATGACATGCTCTTTATTCTCCTGCTTCTATGTCTTTTTACAATTGTGCCAGATGGAAACTTCCTCTAAGCTTCTAATTTTACCCCTTATTAGTTTTATTAAATATCAGCCATTCAGCCAACTCACCTTCAGACAAATAATTGTTTTTTAGTAATGAACTCTGATTTTCACATATAACCATGGCAATAAAAGGAATCTTAAATGTTTTCGGTGTACCGTATTGACTTTTTAGTTGAAGACTTAGCTGGTAAGCATGATGCAGAGCCCATGAAAGAATCGGGCCCATATTTAGGACTCTAAGTGTTTTCTCAAAACAATAACTGCTATAAACCTTGGCTCTTATGTCCAAAGTTTATTTTATTTCTTAAAAGCAATTTTACATGTGTTCTCTTTTATCTTTACAATATCCCTCTTGAGAAAACCAATTGAGGTGCCCCTGTTTTATGGGAATGAAAACACTCACACAAAGAGATGTATTTCCCTATAAGCTATGGTGTGCATACAGCTGGCCTCACACTCTACTGATTTCAGTGGCAGAGCTGACTTTAACAGTGTACAGTGGAACTTTCTTGAAGGCACCTGTAATAGGAGGAGCTCCTGGCATTTTGTGGGCACTCAGGACAATACAACTTGATGTGACAATAGATTTCAAATCAACTGAGCTTCAATTAAAAATTCTCTGCAGTAGCTCAGGACAACTTATAAAACAAAGCCCTCCGGTGAATACTATTTATCTGGCAGAGCCACATTTAGCAACCTGAAGATGATGGCTGGAAGGTGTTAATAATCCCTGCTCTAGAAGGAACAGAATAGTGACTACTATTTAAAAGATGGAAGGGTCTACGGCCATGCTACCCTGAACAAGCCCGATCCCATCTGATCTCAGAATCTGAGCAGGGTCAGGCCTGATTAGTACTTGGATGGGAGACCACCTAGGAAGACCAGGTGCTGTAGGCATAAAAAGATAAAAATAAATAAATAAGGGATTGTAAGATGACAAGGTCCTGCAATCTGTGAGGTCAACCAATGGTTGCCTCGCCTAAAAAAATAATAATAAAAAAATAAAAATAAAAGGTGAAAGGGATTTTTTCTCTCACTGTAGAGAAGTCATAGTACTTGGATGGGAGACCACCTAGGAAGACCAGGTGCTGTAGGCATAAAAAGATAAAAATAAATAAATAAGGGATTGTAAGATGACAAGGTCCTGTAATCTGTGAGGTCAACCAATGGTTGCCTCGCCTAAAAAAATAATAATAATAAAATAAAAATAAAAGATGGAAGGGACTTTTTCTCTCACTATAGAGAAGTCACATGTGACTCACCTCAGGACTCCCTGTTGACACTATTTCTAGATGAAGTCTAAGATAGAATCATGTAAGCATAGTTGTAAGAGTTCTTAAGGAGCGTCTTATACAGCATTTCATCCAATGCTTGAATTTCTTTCATAATATCACCTTGATGGTCACCCACTCTGTTCTTAAATATTTCCAGTGTTGTAAGGGGCCATTTCACCTTTGAACACCTCTGACTGCTTTATTGTCATACAATGAACAGAATTATCTTATTCTAACTTCAACCTGGCTATTCCAGTTCCACCTAATCAGGTCCCAGAGAACTGACCTAATCCTTCTTCTACAAAATAGTACTTTTAATAGTTGGTGATACCCATCCTTTCTCCTTGTCTCCTAGATAAACAATCCCAGCTCCTCCATCCACCATTAACAGGACATGGATTCAGGTTACCACCTCTCCCTGTGGTCATGCCACTGTATATATACAGTTTAATGTTTATTCATTTGACAGATAATTATTGAGTGCCTAGAACTGTCCAAATATGTCTATGTCTTTCCATGCTACAGATGTGGTCTAAAGCTCTACAAAGAGGCTACAAAATCTTGGTCAAGTCAATTAGTGTCTTCTTGCATGCGTGTCTTCCAAAATATCCCTTCCCGTTCATCAGTTTGCTATACTTCTATTAACATAATTAAAGACTGCAGCAGTTTGGTTTTGTTTTCCATTCTGAGTTGTTGTGTTCAGTGAGAAATAATGGTAGGTTTCATGGTAACAATCTCAAAATCTCTGTAACTTAATCTATGAACAGCTTAGATTTTGCTCACTTCTCAGTGACATGAGGTCACAGGTTAGGAGGCAAGGGCAGGGGAAGGGCTCTGTTTATCATAGTCTTTCATGGACCCAGACTTTGGCACTTCCTAGAGCCTCAGAGCGCTCCACTGAATCCAGCCCTAAGTGAAGGGAAAAGTGAAATTATGGAGAAGGCTTAGCACCATGACCCAGGGCGGGGGAAACATCTTCTCATGTTCCATGGCAAAAACTAGTCACAAGAGGGATAGGGGAATGTACTCTAAATGGGTTCCCAGAAAGAAGAGAGAAACTGAAGTATGTTGATCACAGTAGCGTCCACACAGCCTTTTGGGCAGCTGCCTTCTACCATGGCCTTGTATAAAACTCACTGTCCATGTAACCCTAAATCTCTTACAAAAAGCCATATACTGTCCTGAATTTGTGCAGTTGATACGTGCAAATATACAAGAGTAGATATATTTGTTAAATATATGTGCAAACATACAAGAGTAGATATATTTGTTAAATTTTTGTCTGGTTCTATTCAGACATTTGTTTCGTTTTGTTTTCAATCTTTATTGTCTCAGGTGATATTTACTATCACGTCTATGTTCATATCATCTTGCCATCTGTACATTTCATAAAATCGTTGTTATAGCCTCACAAAGACATTAATTGAAAGTTAAACTATCTGGGGCAGAGGACCAAGCACTGTGGTATATTATTAGAAACCCCTTTCTAAGGTAACAGAAACGAGCATCCTTTGTATTTAGTCATTCTTCCAATTATGACACCCCCACTCCACACACACACATACACACACACAGAGTCATCCCACTAAAATACAGATCTCTTCATCATTCCCTTACTTAAAATTTTCAACTCATTGAATAAACGATTTTTTCAACCTTTATTGTGGGCCAGGTACCTTGCTAAACTTTTGATATATTTCCTTTTAATCCTCACAAGTACCTATAAAGTAGTTATACTTATTTTATAGATAAAGAAACTAAAATTTAGAGAGATAAAGAAATCCACTCAAGCTATGTAGTTTAGAGTCAGAATCTAAAACCCGATGTCTGCCTCCAAAGCCTGCTTTTTCATGTACTTCATCACCTTATATCTCAGTGTTCTCCTCCCTCTTGAGGCCCTAAGTGGGTGAAGTCAGAGAGATAGAGATGACTTCAACAGTATATATCTCAATTATCCTCCAGACCATCATTACATTCATTGTCACTCATTAATTTCCAAAGATCTAATGTCAAATAAACCAAACCATTCTCTTGGCATATTTTCACCTGTTGGCCACTCCTGCTCTCTTGAAATACTTTCTTTACTTGGCTTCAGGGATACCTCACTCTCCTGACTTCCTCCTCTCCCTCTGGCCATTCCATCTTGGCTCCCTCCTACTTAGCATTATATAGTATTCTTCCTTAAAGGTGGAATCTAGGCCCCATTTTCTCATCCATGCCTGTGGCTACATCACCACTTATATGTAGATAAGTCCAAATGTACATCTGCATTTTAGACTTTCCTCTCAGCTCCAGACACAAATATCTAACTACTTCTTGGCTTATTATATTCAACAGAAGAAAGCAGACGTGAGCTTCCCTGGCAAACCTGGTTTTCTTCTGTGGTTCTCTTAGCTCTACGTACACCAGCATCTGAGAATTACTTCTCTGCACTCATCCATCACCCTCTTGTTATTTTCATCTCATAATTATATTTATTCATTCTCTCCATCTCTGCCACTGCCACCTCAATCCAGCCTTTCTGTGCTGTCTCTTCTGAAAGAGCCTGATGGCTAGTCTGCCCATATCCATCCTGGTCTCCTAACAATTCATACCACCACACTACAACCAGAGTGGTCTTGCCAAAACCTAAATCTATTTACATCATCCTCTGCTTTAAATTCCTCAGTGGCTCCTCATTGTTCCCCGACCCCCAGCCACTTTGACCTTTTCTCAGTCTCCCTAGATGCCATGCTCCCTACTGCCACAGGACATTTGTACATGCTGTTCCTTCTACCTGAAATGACCTTTTCCATGACAATCCCACCCCCTTTCCTGAAATAAATCATATTTGTGCTTCAACTCAGGGCAAACTTCACTTCCCAGGGAATACTGGTCAATTTCCTTGTCATATGCTCATACTTAGAAATCTTTCTCCTTTCTTTTGTAAAAATTATCGTGATTATCGTTTTACATTTATTCTGGTGATTCTTGGATGAACATCTGTCTTCTCCATCAGGAGTAAGGCCCGTGTCTCCTCCCACCACACTTTGTTGTACTCCCAGTGACTAACGGAGTGCCTAGCAAATTTCTGTTGAATAAATGAATGGACCAACTTATGCTCTAACTCTGATCATTTGATTTCCAGGAAACTCTCCTGATTTAATAAAAACTAAAATTTCTACTCCATTATTAAATTTTGTCTTCATGAGAATTCATTGTGGGTAGGCCAGAGCCAACATTTCACCTCACCAGCAGAAGCGTATTCATTCATGTGCATGAAATCTACTGTATTACTGCACGGCACATGATGAAACATAAACTCCAAGGCTGGAATGTTTTCCAATCATGAGCTATTAATAATTTAACAAAATTAATTCAAAACACTTCACTCAACACTGAAACAGAGATGAGAAGGAAATGATGCATGAACTAGTCTTCCAGAGTTGAATTAAATATGGCAAACGAGTAAAAGAAAAAAGCCACCGACCCGTTTAGAGTGAAAGTCCCCATTCAGAATTTAAAATAAATGCTATGTTTTTCTAAAGACATTTAAAGAGCAAACATCAGAGATGTAAATAAAAATCTTTGCTTTACACAGGTGAATGATTAAACATGGTAATAGTCATTTGTCAGACTCCAGAAACTGAAAGGATTTTTTTCCTTCAACATGAAGCAGTAATCAAGTAGAAGAAAAGCTTTCAGTAATTATTATTATCAGGAATAATCATTGGGAGTAAAAAGTGATGCAGACAATCCACAGAGCATAGAATTAGCTCCTACCTAGAGGATCCCACAATTTTCACTAGAACAGCATGGGGAAAAAGGAGACATTTATTAGAAAAACAGGTGAGCCAGGAGTAGAGCAAAGTTTCCCAGTTGAAATTTCACTTTAGATAGGGAAGCCAGCTGCATTCTCAACCCCACACACCAAGAGCGAAGAGGAGAAAGATGGTGAGCAAGCTGCCATAATCACTACTCAAAAGGAGAGATGAAGGGGAAAACAGATGGGCAGGAGTCAAAAAACCACTCTTGCCAATGAGAAACGCTGGTATTGGCCCCCAAACATTAGCACATCACAATCACATAAATGCCCAGGAATTTACATTCACAGGTGATGCTGCTGCCATTGCCCTGGGGACCAGCCTTCGAAAACCACATACAAAACTTCTAATAATAATGAATGCTTACACTGTGCTGAGGGTTTTATATATGTCATCTCATTTCATCTTTATAGCAACACTGTGAAGAGGGAATAAATATCCCCATCTTACTATGAGGAAACTGAAGCCAGGGCATTAGATGACTGGACACCCCAATGAGTGGAAAGTCCTAATTCTAAAGTTCAGTGATTTAAACTGCTATCCTGTATAGTCTTCTCTGCATTGACCCAGTTTGAAGAACCTCCCTTCAACCTAGGGTACCCTCAATTCCAAATACGTCATTGTTGACCTATCTCTCCCCCCAAAAAATAATTTAAATCACTAAATTGACTTTTGAAGTCTATATCAGTGGTAAGCCCACACACATGCCATAAGTGGTTATGGCTAAACATATTGGTGCCATAATAATGCACTATGAAAAGGATAAATAATAATGTTGCAGACAGTAACTGGGCATGTGTGCCAGGCCCTAAGTGAAAGAGAAATGGAATTAGAGAATGAAAGTCTCCAATGGGATCACATAGGGACCGAGAAGAGTGGACCTTCCCATGAATGAGTTATAGTGAAGACAACTGGGGAGGCATCGAGGGCCCTGGAGAGAAGTTGAGGACAGTCAAAAAAGGAAGAGTTGGAAATCAGAGATCAGGACACTGAGAACATTGCCAAGGTGAAACGTGACCCAAGCAGGAGCCATGGACACACAGTAGGGAATTTGTAAAGGTGCTGCTCTCTCATGTAAATTAAGTCCTCCTATTGTCCTCCAAAGAAGCCTACATCCTAGTAAAAAGGAAGTAGTCGGGAGAATGACTTTAAAGTATAACAGACTTGCCTGGATGACATTGCTTACAGAACTCCTCTGTACCTCAACTCCTCATCTGTTTAATGGAACTAATAATTCCTACCTCAAATGGTTGTAAAAATTAAATGAGACAACGCATGTAAAGCACTTAGTACCTAGGGCATCATACTAGCCAAGAATATGCCGGTCCTTTTATTATTATTGCTATTGTTGCTTTGTCATTATCATCATTATCATCCTCCTCAAAGGAAGAAAAAATTATTTCAAAGGAAAAAAATAGAATGGCCCAGATAATCTTCACTGAAAAGTTCATAGGTATGCCTCCTGTTAATCAAAAGCTTAGTAGTTTGGGTCACGTGGTTTCTAATGACACAGGTGCTCTTGATAGAATTAGCAAAAAAGTAAAATAAAATAAATAAAGCAGCATCTGGTGCCTTGCTTTTCTCCAGTAGGTCTACATGTTCTCCTAATTAAATTTTGGAGTAAACTCTGCTCCACAGCAGTGCTGAGTTTACTCGGACGTGTTGCAGAACAATTCACAGCCTCAACAGAAACCTCTCCACTCTGAGTGCCAAATTCCTTGCTGTAGGTGTGATATCAGAATTTATGTATTAGTTCAACCTCGCTTAATTAATTCCACTGCCAGCTACCTGTTGATGATGGACTTCTGTTGACAACGCCAAACAAAGTTTTTAAGCCAAATAGTTTTAATAACTTGTTTACTGCTGGGTGGTCTGCCACTTCTGATTAAACTTCATGAGGATTTATAACCATCCTTCCCCCACATGTCGGTAACCTTTAAGGGTGTCCGATAAAAGACAAAGCCCATGGGTTCCAAAAGCCCTTGTTCTTATAAATATGTTAGACTGCTGATCCTGAACATGCAGCTGTTTCTTATTCTTTCTCCACCCTCCCCTCACTTATTTTTTTTTACAGCGATTCCCAACAAGTATAAAAATTAACATGAATAGAATTAATGGTTTAATTTTGCAAGAGAAAAGGGAGAGTTTATGAGGTCTCGCTGGGGAATGGGGCTTCTGTCTCTGCTGATGACCCAAACATGTCTGCCAAAGAGAAATATGGTGTCCAGTCTCCCATTGAACTGCCACAGGAATGGATTGGCCGTGGCTACTGGCTTGACAGGTGCAATAAATATTAATTAGTGTGCTTGGCTGCAGAGGGAGTAATGATATACACTGCTCCTCTGAAGCGTTAAATTGTAATGTTAGTCTTGATAATGCCTCATCTTTTCCATCACGGCCGGAAAGCATTTTGAGTTACATGCGTCCTGATAGGCAAAGGAATAAAGGTTTATCTGTCGTCAGGAATTACAGGTACAAATGTCGGGGCTAAGACCGATCATGAGTCAGACACGCGGTATTCCCTATGTGATTGTTGTATTTTGGTATTTTTAATCATCGCTTCAAGTGGTACAAACCAATTTCTAAAATGTTTGCTGTTGTTAAGGGATAAAGCTAAAACAGTTTGTTATTGTCAAGATATTTGATTACACTGGAAATGGATTTAAAAACTCCTTGTCTAAAACAACAGCCATGATATGCATTAAATATTAGAGGAACTATGCTTATTAGATTATGAGGAAGTTGATAGGTTTATGGAGTTGAACTGAATTATTAAGATGTTCCTGAATGTTTGTTAATAAGAACCTATAACAGCCTGGGAGATGGCTGCTTTAGGGAACTAAAGATAAAATTGCTCTTTAAATTCAGCTCTGATCAGAAACAACAACAACAACAAACACGAAACAAAAACAAACAAACAAACAAAAAACTGAGGAAACCGTGATAAGCAAATTATCGTTAGTGCTGATTTTAAGCTTGCAACAAAACACATTTTTGAAAATGGGTATGTTTAGTTGTTTACACCTGAAGTTATAGCAAAACAACAGCATTTCACCAAGAAAAGAGGCTCTAATTAAATACTGATATTTTCCAAATCCTTAATTATTATGGCTTACAGTTCTGCCTAAGGGCTTCTCTAGGAGCTAATTTGCTGGAACATTACCATTTACACTTTTTCATTTGTTGATGATCTTGCTCCCTCGTGAATTGCCTTTTTTAGTTTGTTATAACTTCATTTGGCATTCTCTTTCTGGGAATGCTTCCTACCCCCTGTATAGGAAAGACTAGCAAGAAACTTGGCAAACAAAGTTTCGTTCTGGGTGGAATTCTTCCCCCTCCTGCATGGCTTAAATGTGTTGATATCTGTTTCTGTACTGCAGCTGCAAAGAAATGGTTTTTGGCAATGCAAATACACTCCCGTTTCTTATTCTTTCCTGGAGCCCTGCGTTCTAACAGCATATCCGCAAGCAAGTTTCTGGAGCTACAGGGAAGCAGTACCCAAAGGGCACTGAAATATGAACTGATGATGAGTTATCCTGAATCAGCAGGTGCCTGGGGACTAGGCCAGAGGATTTCTGTAAAGTACTGCCACCAGGCAATCTCCCAGAACACTGGTGGCTCCATCAATGGGACGGGCTGTTAGCTGATTCCCCCATCCCTACAGCACTTCCACTTGCTCTCTTAGAGAAGGGCAAATTTCATCTTCCCCCAGGCCCTTGGAAAAGGTTTGTTTACCTTCTGGAGGTGGGCTCTCTAATTATGGTCTTCTATATGTCCTGTCTACAAGATCCTTAAACACAGGACTGCTGTGTGTAAGCAGCTGATGAAGAATACAGATGAATATGTGAAGTCACTTCTTGTCCACAGCATGGAGTTAGATCTCCAGAACTTTATCCTCGGCAGAGTGAACAGATTGGCCCATGCGATAAGAGCAAGGCGTATTTTTCTAGCCTCAAGTAAAAATGTGCTCCTCTACAATCCCCTGAACTAGAAGGTTCTGCCTACTTCTGTTATAAAACAATTCATAGAAATAGCCAAGTTTCTAACAGTAATAAAAATACAGATAATTAATGAAATCCTTAAAGAAGATTAGAATGTGGACCTTATGGTCCCATTATTAAATACGGCCCCACCGGTATGTGCTTCCTACCTACTTTGAAAATTTTCAAAGTTCAATGTCTTCAACAAAAAAATCAAGGTATGGGGGTGGCTCCATAGTGTAGTGGTTAGCACATCTGGTTTACATGCAGAAGGTCCCTAGTTAGTGCCCCAGGTGAAGCCACGGACCACACCCCCCAGGGGTGCCAGGCCCTGAGCGTGTGGGAGGAGACCCCCCACCTTCAGAGATCCAGTTCTTAAGGAGAAATGGCAACATCCATAGGTCAGTGGTAGAAGCGGCGGCGGGGAAGGGGGTGGGAATTAAAGAGGGAAAAAAAAATCAAGGTATTTCCAAAAACAAACCATGAGATAGTATTCAGGAACATATTAGTCCCATGAAAACTAAAAGTCCACCAACTAAATATTGAGAAAATTATATAAAAAAATGAGCAAGATTTCATTCTTTCCTTCAAGCTCTAGAAATTCTTTAAAATACTTTTATGTACATGTATCCATACTAGTCGTTTGCTCTAATGATTGGCATTACTAAGCTTCCCCCAGGCATGGTTAAGAGACTCAAACAGAATAGCATCCCATTAGATGCAACTATGCTTTTTCCCATAAGAACAGACAAATTCCTATTAAAATCTCTAAAAATATATATCTTAAAAGCATGTCTAAATAAAGGGGATTTAAAATAAAAATAATAACAGAAATTGGAACCAGACAGATCTAAGTTTAAATATGGATTCACCAGGAGTTGTGCCATCTTAGGTAAGTCATTTGTGCCTTAGTTTCCTCATCTCTAAATTGAGTGTAGTAGTACTTCTATCAAAGAGCTATTATGAGGATTGAATGAGATTATGCTTATAATGTTTGGCTGTACACTTAGTGCTAATAAACAGATGTTATACATAGTAGTTATACGATATTAGTAATTGCTATAATTATTGCCGTTAAATTAAATTACAAAATCCTTGCCATGACCCATAAAGCCTTGCATCATCGGATTCTTCTCCACAGTTATACCATGTGGTAAGAAGAATTACAGCCATCAAGAAGATGCCACGCCCCAGTCCCCAAGACTGTGAATCTGATGAGATATCACACCCATGAATATGTTATGGTCAACATGTTTAAAGGGCTAATCAATTGATTTTAAAATAGAATCATAGTTTATCCAGGTGGGTCCAATAAAGTTACACAAGCAGAGGCAGGCAGAGCAGTCAGAGCTATTCAACCTGCTGTTGCAGGCTTGAAGATGGAAGGAGCCACATGGATGATGTGAAAAAGGAGTTCTACCAACCTTCCGTGAGGCCCCAATGAGAACTCTAGCCTGACCGACACTTTGATTTCATCATCGAGAGAACTCAGGTGTGCCCAGACTTCTGACCTTCAGAAACTGTGGGATAGTAAATGGATGTTGTTTTAGTCCTAACATATGTGATAATTTGTTATGGCAGCAATAGAAAACTACTACAGCCGTCTACCCCTTACCAAAGCATGCAGTTTTTGCATGTATCAAGCTCTTTCTACCTCAGGGCCTTTGCACAGGCTGCTCCCTCTGTCTATGAGCTCTTTCCCCAACTCTTCACAGAGCTAACACCTTTTATTCATCCTTTTGGTGTCAGATCAAATTTTACCTCTTCATAGAAGCAGTCGTTGAATTTCCTATCTAAAGTGGGTGTCCCCCATTTAAACTTTTTTTCAAGATTCTGTTGGTTTCTTCCCAATTGTTTGTCAGAGTTTGTAATTATCTTATTTGTCTTTTTTCTTGTTTATTTTTTCTTACTTGACTGTAAATGCTGCACGTACTATGACTTAATACAATAGTTGTTGAATGAACATGGATTAATGCTTTACATCACTTAATCTTTATGAGTTGTATGTACTTCTGTGAGGTAGATACTATTATTGTCCCCATCTTACAGATGAGGAACCTGAAAAGTAAAGAGATTGAGTAATGTTCCCAAGATCACACAGCCTCTAAGTGATTAAGTCCAAGCATGATTCCGAGGTTCATGTTTTTAATCTCTGAGATTTGTTACCCCTCTGATGTAAGTTCTACAGGTAGAAAAATATCAACATCAGAGTGAGCCAACAGATTTTATTCCCCCATTTTCAGATATTTGGAGCACTCTAAAATGTAACAGACCTTTAAATTCAAAACTTTGTCTCATGTCGCAGCAGTTGAGTCATGGTCTCTGCGTTAGTGTCCAAAGGCTGCCAGAACAAAGTGGGTGGCTTAAAAAAAAAAAATAGTTGTATTCTCTCACAGTCACAGTTCCAGAGGCCAGAGTCTGAAATCAAGGTGCAGACAAGGCCATGTTCCCTCTGAAATCTGTAGGGGAGAATCCTTTTGTACCTCTTCTTAAATTCTGGTGGTTGGCTGTAGTCTTTGATGTTCCTTGGCTTGTCGATGCATCATTCTAATCTCTGCCTCCATTGTCATATGGCGCGCTCCCCCTGTGCATCTGTCTGAATTTCCCTTTTCTGTAAGAACACCAGTCATATTGGACCAAAGGCCAACCCTACTCCAGTATGACCTCATCTTTATTAATTAATTACACCTATATTGACCCTACTTCCAAATGAGGCCACATTCTCAGGTACTGGGGCCTAGAGTTTCAACACAGGAATTTCAGGGACATCATTTAACTGCTAATAATCTTCAACCTACTATATGTGATTTTGATGTTTATCAGAATTAGGTGTGTCCTCTGTGTCTGTGTTGGTCCTGCTCCTCTCTCTGTTGATATGTGGCTTCTTATTCCTGGGTAGACCACGTGGCTGAGGTCAGAGGCTACCGCTGCTGCTGAGCTGACTGAGACAGGAGGGAGAAATTAGAGAGAAGGCTTGTTTGTGAAAGCCAAACTCTGTCTCCTCATTACTTTCTCTCACTGCCTGCTTCATCCCTGCTCTCTGTCCAGGCTCTTGGGTAGTCATTGATGGAAAAGTACATGACAGGTATGCATAACTGCAAATCTCTGTCTTGGACATTTGATTTTGCAAATGACAGTTTTACAAAAGCATCTGCATAAATCTGGTTGACTCCTTTCTGGATGGTTCTAACTGGAGACAAAAATAGAAACGTGTACAGCAACCACCAAAAATTAATGGAGCCAGATTATTAAAACACTAAAATACCTGCTCGTGTCTCCACAGCCAGTCACGACTCATATATGTTTTACTGTACTCGCAAGAGACCACTGAACAGCTTGAAGTATGACTTTGAGGTCACTGAACATGGGGAATTCTCCAACTGTTTTGCAGCTGCCACAGGTTATGCGTGTGGAGCCTGCGTATTTGCAGGGGGGAACAATATCTGTGTTTTAAAATTAGTCAAATTTTTCCAATAATAGAAAAATGTAAGATGAAGCCCCCTAAATATGCTTTAGAGCACCTAGTATATATTGGGATTGAAACAAAGGATCTCTTTTCAGTAACATACGTGTTGTGTTTCTTGAGTTGCTTATTCCCACCCATCTCAGGCTCCCCTCTAGCCCACAGCTGTCAAAAGGAAAGCAGTAAGAATAAAATATTCCAGCACCTGAACTGCGTTGCTGTTCGCAAAGACCTGACATTCTAGTCCAAGTGTTCCAAAATAATAATTAGACGCTTAGAACTGGTGTGGCTTGTGCACTGTCAGGGAGAATAGACCTCGCCCTTTGCAGTACAGGGACCGGCATTAACTCTTTCATCCTAGATCTCGAGTATGTTTGAGGGGGTCCAAAATAAGGATCAGGTGGCAACCGTAACAAGGGGCACTCTGGAGACACAGGGCCATGGTTATTTACCAACTGATAAATTGTTATCATGAGAACCAGGTGAAGACCAATACTGTGCAAATTCATACCCCAGATCTCACCTTGAATATAACACTCCATAGACTCGATTTACCATGAAAGATGTGGATATGGGTAGGTATTTTCTTTGGGGTGAAATGTGAATTCTCCCAATTGTCCCTTGCTATATATAGCTCCTTAAAGTTGTTAAACCACTGAGCTGTGGCATTGTTTTACCTGGACCTTAGACATCCATGAGAGCAGGATCTTGCTGAGTCTGAAGAGTCTCTGTGTCACTAGAGAGTTAGCCCCCGCCATTCAAAAAAGTGGCATTTTCCCAGACATTTCCAATACAAGTTACAACATTTTAAACAGGAAGCACTACTTTTATAAGAAACAAATATATTCAAATACATTTATATGAACAGATTTCTGCTCAATAGATGATGCTCACTTGGAACTTAGCTTCAGATGTCCCCTAGGCAATTTCCCATTACACCCTGTGATGTAGCTGTCACAGGTCAAAACAGAATAATGGTTCATTCTTATAGTGAGAAAAGAACAATTGGAAAATCCATAAACTATTTCTGTTTAGCTTAGGGGAAGCAAACTAATAGCCACAAGAATAATCCATATTCTTGAATTAGTTGTCAACAATTAAAACTCTTTCACATTTAAATAAAGTTTGAATTTCCAGATTGGCTTTAAAAATTGAATCATCCACCCACCCTGGTTCATCAGTCCCACATTATAACAATCAGCAACTAACCCCAGTTCACCACAATCCCCACCTGTTTGACTCATTTCTATTACCTCTCTGACCTCTGGGCATTTCAGTCTCTGATTCTTGATTTTGTCTGTCTATTGCTAAGACTGATTTCTTTCTATGAGGAAAGACCTCTGTATTGATTGTAAGTTTTCAGGATATTAACCTGAATTTTCTTAGTCTTGGTCACTATGTGTTAAATTCAGTATTCAATCAATCCAAAAACATCCTCAATTGCTATTCAAGTCAGATGCATTTACTTAAACAAGCAATTAGCCTTGGCAATAAAAGAATGAAAAGAAATTAAGTTCATTAATCTGCTACTTGGTTTTTTTAGATGATGCCATTAGTCAGTGTCCAAGTGTCAATGTGTATGTAGCAAATATTGTGCCAATTCTGATACCAAGGAGATTGGAGATAGGAATGTCTAATGTTTCAGAAAACTCAAAAAGGCAGAAGGTAAGGTTGGCAGAGAAATGGTAAATGAATTTACTTAATGTCTACTGAGCATACAACACTCTACCAGGCAGACTGAAGAGTTGCGGAAAGGCGTAAAGATTGAGAGAATGGACCCAAAATTTACTTAGTGTATATACTATATATATATATATATAAACAGTAAATATATGGTATATATATTACATATAAATCTGGATATATATAACATATATGTGTAATCTTATGATATACCACTGATTATGAAATCAAAATAAATATAAAATATATCCTTAAATCAATTATAGCTTAACTATTTTTTTAAGAAAAACAAACTCACTGTGTTATCTAAAGAGTTTCTTTATACAAGATTTACAGACTGTCAAATATATGTACAAACATGTTGAGAAAAAATTAAAAAATATGTAGTCATTTTCACCTCTCTGCATGGAAGCAAGTCTTACTTGTAGCATTTTCTCTATGAGAGCTGATGTGCATTTACCAAGAAGGAAAAGATGGTTAAATTAAAAGGCCACACATATTTTACCATTGTCTACAGTAAAGGGAAAAGGAAGATTTTGTAGAAATTGCTCGCATTCTATCATCTCCCACCTTCTTTTCTCTAAATCTCTATATTTTCTTAAACCTGGAAGATATCCTCCCCAAATCTAAGATTCAGCACATATCTTTTGCTTGGGAAGTCACAAGCCATGAACAGGGGCTGAAGTGACTAACTACTTCTTCTCTCGGACAAAGGTACTTAATCTCCAAATATAATGCTTGACCCAGAAATAAATTCACACCTATATGGTCAATTAATCTATGAAAAAGGAGGCAAGAATATACAATGGGGTAAAGACAGTCTCTTCAATAAGTGGTATTAGGAAAACTGGAGAGATACATGCAAAAAATGAACTAGACCACTTTCTTATACCATATACAAATATAAACTCAAAATGGATTAAAGACTTAAATGTAAGACCTGAAACCATAAAACTCCTAAAAGAAAAAACATAGGTAATAACTCTTTGAGATCACTCTTAGCAATATTTTTTTGGCTATGTCTCCTTGGGCAAGGAAAACAAAAGAAAAATTAAACAAATGGGACTATATCAAACTAAAAAGTTTTTTCACAGCAAAGGAAATCATCAACAAAACAAAAAGACAACCTACTGAATGGGAGAAGATATTTGATAGTGATATATCTGACAATGGGTTAATATCCAAAATTTATAAAGAATTCATACAACTTAGCACCGAAAATAAAACTGATTAAAAATTGGGCCAAGGATCTAAATAGACATTTCTCCAAAGAGATTAATACAGATGACCAATAGACGTATGAAAAGATGCTCAACATCACTAATCATCAGGGAAATGGAAATTAAAACCACAAAGACATACCACCTCACACCTGTCAGAATAACTATCATCAACAACTCAAGAAACAACAAATATTAGCGAGGCTAAGAGAAAAAGGGAACCCTCATGCACTGTAGGTGGGATTGTAAATTGGTGCAGCAACTATGGAAAATAGTAAGAAGTTTCCTCAAAAAATTAAAATTAGAACTACTGCATGACATAGCAATTCAACTTCTGGTTATTTATCCAAAGAATTATAAAAGATACATGTACCTGTATGTTCATTGAAGCATTATTTACAATAGCCAAGATATGGAAGCAACCTAAAAGTCCACTGGTAGACGAATGGATAAAAATGTGGTACATATAGGCAGTGGAATATTACTCAGCCATAAAAATAAAGTCTTACCATTTGTAACAACATGGATGGACCTAGAGAATATCATGCAAAGTGAAATAAGCCAGGTAGAGAATCACACAAAACGTATGATTTCACTTATATGTGGAATCTAAAAAAAAAAAAAAACTAACTAACAAAACAGAAACAAACTCAAAGATACAGAGAACAAACTAATGGTCGCCAGATGGGAGGAAGTTTGGGAGGTTTGGGTGATAAAAGTGAAAGTGATTAAAAATTGCAAATTGCTAGTTATAAAAAATAGTCATGGGGATGTAAAGTACAGCATTGGGAATATAGGCAATAATATTATAGCTACGTGTGGTGTCAGATGGGTACTAGTCTTATAGGTGTGATCACTTCCTAAGGTATATAAATATCTAATTACTATGTTGTACACCTGAAACTAATATAATATTGTATGTCAACTACAATTAAACAATAAAATTTAGATTTAAATTAAAAATATATAAGGCTTCAAAGAAAATAACTTTTAAAAATAAACACTAATTTTCAACGCTGATAGAGTAAGCCTTTTCTTTCACAATTAAGCACAGACTTGACAGAAACATATGCTCATGCTAAATTGGAATGGTAAAAAAAATAAACACATTTTGACTCATTTGTTTTGTAATAGCTTGGGGAGGAACGAATTATTTAATTTATTAAATAAGCATTTAATGAGTACTTACTTATGCTGAGGTTATGTGTTAGATACTGGGGTTATAAAAATGAAGCCCCTGACTTAAAGGGACTCAGTCCTACAGGGTAGTCAGACAATAATGCTTTAATATCAGTATGAACAAAGTGCTATGGAAATATTTCAGAAAGAAGGCTAGCAGATGTAGCAGTTAGCTAGTGTTGCAAAACAAAGCACCCCTCAAATTGAACTCGAAACACCAACCATTGATAATTTCTCAAATGTTTAAGGATCAACTGAATGATTCTGCTGACCTCAGCTTGGCTCAAGCATGCATCTGCAGTCAGATGTTAGATGGCCAGTACAGGATAGCCTTGCCTGGATCAACCTGGGCTGACTTTGCTCTGTTTTATGTGTCTCATTTTCTAGGAAGATTCCCCAGACATGTCCTCAGAGAAAAAGCAGAGGGTCAAGGGGAAAAGAGAAAAAAAGCAGAAATTGGCACCTGCTTCTTTTAAGCATCTGCTTGAATCAAGTTTATTACTATCACATTGGCCAAAGCAAATCACATGAACAAGCCCAATGTCAGTTTAGGCAGGAACCATCAGGTAAAAGGACAAAGCACATAGACTCAGGAAGGCCATTTAATTAGGGTCATTGATGCAACCACTTTACCACAGTGAAGAAAGAAGAAAGGATATGTGGGACTACCTTCGGAGGATGAGCAGAATGCTATGAAGTGCAGACAGGGAAAGGGCATTCCAGGTATAAAAGGAACAGAAGTACAGTTTCTCCACTGTAAAGAAGAGATTAGAAGAAAGAGATGAATTAGAAGCTAAGAAACCTTAGCTCAAGTCCTTATTTTTCTCGTGCAACTGCAGTAGCTCCAGGTAGGAGCTCCAGGTAGGAGCTACTGTAGGTGCACAAGAAAAATAAGGACTTGAGCTAAGGTGGCAGCAGCGGGGAAGACAAGAAGAGGAGGGATTGAGAGGCATGATGAGAACAGAATCTACAAAAAAGAATGGATGGAGAAATGGGGAAGAGAGAAGAGTCAAATGTGGACTGAAGTATGTATGTTAAGCATATGAGTTCATGATAATGCTAGTTATAAGTCATAAAAGAGAAGCAAGTTTGGAGGTAAAGAGAGAGGATGAGTTCTGTTTTTGTCACGTTGGTTTAGAGGTACCTACAATAGTAGTGAGATCTAGTAGTCTGCCACATAAAGAAGTGTTCAAAGATTAATGAACACTGAGGGCCGTTGTGGTAAATTGTAAAGAGCCATGAATATAGAGCTAAAACTGCTGGAGTCCCAGCTCTTCCCCTTATTAACTGGGTAAAAATCTGAGGATAAAGCAGAAAAGAAAATATGGCAGCACAGGGGATTACCAATTGTTCATTTACTGATATGTTTTAAATCCTTGTGTTTGCTTTTGCTTCAGTGCTGCCTCTTCTCTCGGCCTACATCCCCTGTTCATTTTCTAAACCAGCCTATGAAATTCTATGGGGAAAAAAAGAACTGTGCATCCACAGAGACAGGCATTTCACCTACAGGTTTAACCATTTGGGATTTTTTTTATATCAATGAGCTCTGTTCAGATGAGCTACTGCTCTAATTTCTTTCCTTAAACCTTTAAGTTACTATAATTTAAAAAATAACCTTAGCTGTTTTGCATTTATATGAAGACTTATTTTTGCATTATTTTTTCATCAGGAAAATCTTGACCCAAATAACTTCTAGATATGATTTCAAAAGGTTACTGGATGTAAAGGTGATTTGATTGGATTTGGATGCTAAAAAGTTTTCCAGAAAAACATATGTACAATTTTATGTTGAAGTTATATAGAAAAGCAAAGGGTCATTATACCAAAACTGACATAAGAAAAATAAAATAAAGATTTCATAGACCTCCTTCAGGACCGCAACTACTACAAAAATTTAGGTTAACTCCAGAATGAAGAGAGCAAAGAATTACTAAGGAGTCTTTGGAATAACCAAGTGTAGTCAGGCAAATCATATTTCTAGATGGGACTGAATTTGAGGTGGGTTTGAAGGAGCAGAGAGATGTGGATTGAATAAGAGAGAGAAGACAATGCAGAAGAACTAGCAAGGGAGATGGTCCATTATGTGCTGTATAACCAGCAAGCATTTGCAACTGAAAGAAAATGTTGAGTTGAGTTGAGCGCAAAATCCTTAGACCATTGAAAGTCCCCTGAACCTACATATGAAAATCATACTCATTATCTTGACCTTCATGAACTTTTTAGATCTGTCCCTTTCCTCTCTAAGCTTCTCTCTCCCTACTCCATCTATATGGGTCCACCTCAATATCCTACCAGCACACCATGCTCCAAAACTAGGGTTGGCATCAGCCTACAACAGAGTATGGTTCTCAACACTGGCTATGCATTAATGTCACCTGTGAAGCTTTGTCAGCCTTGCTATTTGTTTTTAATATAACTGTCTTCTCGCTGTAAAAAAAAAAAAGAGGACAGCTATATTAAATTTCTTAGCATCAGAGTCTAGGTCTAATGCAAGTTTTTGGAGACAATGAAAAAAATCAACATTTGTTTTGAGGGTGATTTTAATGAGTCTGATAGTGATTGACACCTCCCTACAGAAACATGATACGTAGGTCACAAAAAAAGACATGCATTTTTCCCCCTGGTGGCAGATTAATGACTTTTTGAAAGTTGCCCTCTTCCACAGGCTGCGAGAAGTATCAGAGCAAGAGACTACAAAAGAGTAAAAGTCAGTGATTTTCTCCCTTTCAGCATCTTGCAGAAAGGCTTGTTTGGTCTGTAACTCAATTACATTCACTATGGGGCCATGCTCTAAAAGGGGGACTTCAGGCTTCTGTTGTTCTTTCTTTGAAGGGGCTAGCATGGGAAGAGCCTTGTAAGCAGGGCAATACAGCCCAGGTTTGGTTGCCATATAGTGGTGTGTAGGTGTCAGCTGTTTGTAGGAGGTGTTAAAAACACAAGGTGCAAAGGTGAGTGCAAGAACGGGCCCTCCCACTGGAAGGAGGATGTTGTCACAGGTCTTCAAGACCACCCTCAGTTTCGGTAATTCACTAGAAGGCTATGATAAGGTAATTCGCTCAGAAAGGCTATGATACCCACTGTTGCTATTAACTATGGTGAAGGGAAACAGATTACAATCAGCAGAGAGACCAGACACAAGCTTCCAGTTGTCTTACCCAGTGGAGTTACAGGCACAGCACACAGAAAAAGTGTGTGACAACACATATCGTGTATTGCCAACCACGGAAGTACGCAGAGCCTTAGTGTCCAGGGTGTTATTGGGGTCAGTCACATAGGCAAGGTCACCCTTGCAGTTGACCTTTGTTTCTTAGCCTTCAGGACCTCCAGAGATCAAACCAATAGAGCAGGTCCAAGAGCCCAAACCATAAATCACATTGTCAGTATAAATCATCTGGTGGGATTCAAGGCCACAGGTAAACAACGACACTTGTCAAATAAGAGATTTGAGGGTCTTAGAAGTTATCAAGTCAAGGGCCAGACTTCCTTTGGAACGTGCAGGGTTTGCTGAGCCAAAGCGTTACACAGCAAAAGGGAGCAACTTGGGATACACTCATGGGGCCATTCACTGGAAAATCCTGCTTGTCCTTCCATGAAGGAAAGAGAGGATCACTCTGGGATCCCCAAATTCCTTATTCTTACAGTGAAGGCCAAAACTAAAATCTAATCACACATATTTTTTAGTTCTCAATTTTATATGTTGTGATATATAAAATCATTATATAATATGATAGATATATTGTGATAGCACAAGACTTTGCTATACCACATATAATAGAAGAGCATAATGTATATTCTGAAAAACAAGAATAAAAACCAAGTTTTTCAACATGTTCTGTTCTATTTAACTTTCTACTAAACATTTTTGAAAAGTCAAGTAGTCTTTGGCCCTGAAGTAAGTAGTCTTCAACATTCAGTATTTTCTGTCCTTCTTCCATACACTTAACTATCAGATATTTTTGAAGTACATTTTATATAAATATCCATTTTTTAACATAAAATTCTGAAGAACTTTATCCATCTTTGGCTGACTACTTTAACGTACTTGCAAATGAAATCCAAGCTCTTCGATCCAGGTTGATTTCTTTGCACCTGTATTTAATACTCTTACCAGAGGGAACCCACAGCTTCTAGATATAATAAGAACCCTATCTTTTTATTGGTTGAGAGGAAATAATCAGTAACACTTAGAGAACTGAACAAAGATTGGAAGTTTGCTTTGAACCAGGGACTCTCCCACACTGTACCCAAGCCCACGCCAAATTTGTGCAGGTGTACACCACATGAACAGATGAACCAATGTGATGATATGAGCTCTCAGGATGTGCCTGAGCCCGTGATGTGTGTCTCCCAAAGTGGACTTGTATATCTGCTATGAACTTGAAGTATTTGTTTCCTTGCCAGCAAAAAAACTACACAAACTGCTAAGCTGGTACCTCATTAGACCTTGTTTTTAAATAGAAGAAAGAAAGAATAAGGACATGATGAGACGACGTGACAGGAGTGTCACAGTGTACTCATGCGAAGGGGGTAAGAGCTCAACAGAAGAGGCACAAGACTGGAAGTGTCCTAACTTTTGGAATATTATGGTGATCATATCAGCATCCTTCTGTGCTGAGAAATGCATTGTTACTTGGGAGGAACATTGAATTGTAAAAGTTATTTAATGTGGCTTTTGTAACAAGGATTGTTGAAAGCAAATATATATATGTTTATTTGGAAAATAAATATGGAAAGGATGAATATAAAGATATTCTCTTTATATCATATGTAGAACTTATCCTCCTCCTCAGTAACAACCATGCCCTACATTCTTGCTCTTCTCCCTACTTTGCAGTCTCCTCAATCTGATTTTTCTTCATATACTCCTCCAAGTTTTCATTCACTTGATAAATGGCTTTTAGTGCCCACTCAATCAATCCCCGCCCCCTTGGAGCTTAAATTCAAATGGGGGAAAACAGATCATTAACATAATATATATGCAAAGTAAGTATGTTAGAAGGTGCTGAGTGCTCCAGAGAAAAATAAAACAAGGTGAAAGGGATGAGAGAAAGTGCCAGAGGGTTGAACCAAAACTTTCCTGTGTTCCTTCTGTTTTCCTCTGCGCTTCTCAGTTGTTTGATTCAGCTTGATTTGTTGCTTGGAGGAGCACATTTTTTTCCTTTCTTCCTGCTAGTGTGTACGACATGTCAATAATAAATAATGTCTGAACAGAGGCTTCACAATCATCTCTTCTAATCTGCAAAACCACCTATTTGAAGAAAACAAGCCTCGGAAAAGTGAGTAGCTTGGTTAAGGTCAAATAGCTACTAAACAACAGAATACGAACCTTGAACCAGGTTCTCTGGAGGCAAGTTTCCTGAACCTGTGTCACTCCCATTGTTTGAAACCCAAAAGAAAGACCAAAGGTATGAATATCAGGCCACGTGAGGGAAAGAAATCTCTCAGGTAAAATGGCAAAAGAATCGTTCGTGAAGGCAACAGGCAAACCGTTTTGGTGCACACTGCGGTGCTCAAGCAGTCGTTCAAGAAATGTTTATTGAATGTCTGTTATGCGCTAAGTACTACGAGTCATCTCCTACTCTGCCTACAAATAAGATATGTTAGATTCAAATCAATATGCAGCGGCTGGCCGAGGAATACTGTTTTAAATGAGAACAGGATATCATATTCATAATTGTCTCACAGGTCTATTAACTTTAATAGGGGTCTAGGGAAAAAAAGTTACTAATATATGGAGAGGAAAAAGAAATTAAGGGCATAGGAAGTGTAAATAAACTAAATTTAGAACCAAGAGCAGAATTCATTGTTAAATCAGAGCGTGCTCACCGTTACCTTAACGGTGAGTTCAGTCGGGTGAAGTAATGCAATAGCATTAATCACTGTAAATTCTTCCCCGAAAGACTTAAAGAGAGACGTCACAAGAAAAAGCTATGGTGTGATGGACCAAGCACAAAACTTCGAACTTTCCAATCCCGACTTTCCAATCATCAGCTCGCAGTTTGGTGACCTTTATCTATAAAATGAAGTTAATAATCCTTACCTAGCAGGGCTGGAATTACATAAGGTCACCCATGTGAATGTGGCACCAAGTGAGCGTGGTTGTCAGGGCTCTTGCAACTGCAGGGGACAGAAATCTAACTCCGAAGGTGATTTATTGATTTTCATGAATGAAAAAGAAACGCAGTGCTGGTGCTTTAGGTATGTCTAGAGGCAAGAACTCAACTGATGTCACGAGGAGCCCAGCTCCCTCCATCTCCTGGCTATGCTCTCATTTGGGCTGACTCTGTCCTCAGGTTGGCTCTTTCCTTGAGGGTACAAAATGGACGCTGGCAGTTCCACACTCAGAGCTTCATAGTTACAGAGCTCCTTCACCATAAGCTTAATAGGGCCCTCCTTGGCCTAGATTGGGTCACGGGGCTTCCTCCG
>NW_006437736.1:9878831-9891299 GCF_000325575.1 Pteropus alecto | reverse complement strand
ATGATGTCCCAGAGGAGACCCAGAATTCTGTTGTGAGAAAGGGGAATATAAAAATGACAAAAACAAACTAAATCCACTTGTTCAATTAGCATTTGTATCTGTTGGACTTGGATATTGTGTCTCTGAATTGACCAGAAATAGAATATAGAACTAAGCTTCTGTGCTAATCATGTTTTCTAAATAATGTTTCTTCTGCAGGAAATATAATAATAATAATAATAATAATAATGCTTTCTTTTAGTACAGAGAGCCCACTCAAATAGCCTGGTGCTTCCAAAAAAAAAATTCATCACTATGAAAAATGCATTTCTTGCTTGGCTCATGAACTGGAAAGAAGATATTGGAATATTAATATTTAGTGCATGCACCTAGAAATGACCTCGTATGCATAAACATGTCTTAGCATCTTCATTTATACCTACATCAAGGAAAATATTAAATTATGATATACTGCTGTGAAGAAATGAAATGAAATACTACACATATATTAAACTTAAAGAATAGAAATGAACCCACAACACAAGGAAATTTAGAATCACACATACTCCCCTTTTCTTAATATGGATCTCTGTGCTTTCCTGTCTGTTTCTATTGACTAGTTATGAACTTGGTGATATATAAAATTAAGAGCTTTTACCTTTCATTTTGCCTGAAGAACTTGATAAAGCAAGCCTCTCCCAACTTAAGCACAACATCTTTCTCTGTCTACCACCCTCCCTTTCTTGACAGTCATGATTCAAGAAAAGGCAGTCAATTTCCTTATGTTGTGGGTTCATTTCTATTCTTTAAGTTTAATCATGACTGTCAAGAAAGGGAGGGTGGTAGACAGAGAAACACTAGCTGTTTCTATTTTCTCACCCTGCCCCCATTCACACACAAGCCTATGAACACTGACTTCTGTCTTTACCACATGGAACTTGCCCTCACCAATTAACTTTCTCCAAGTTTATCAGACACTTTCCGTTCCTTATCTTAGTTAATGTATCTGTAACATTCTCTGCTTCTGGAAACTCTGATTCCTTGTGTCCCGTTTCACCAGCCTCTCTGGTTTTCCCTCCACTTCTTTGGGGGCTCCATTTCAGCTTCCTTCACAGCTCCCTTTCCTCCACATACCCTTTAAACATGGTTTCCCTGGGTTGCTTCTTGCTTTGCATTTTCTCCCCTAACCCTACATCTTTACTTGCTCCTTATATGCTCATGGCCCCCAAATCTTTATCTCAAGCCCAGACCTCTGTATCAAACTGCCACTGGACATCTCCACTAGATTGTTCCATGCTTGTGTCAACTATTAAAAAAAAGAAATAGGACTAAGAAAAGAGTCCTGAGAAGCAGCAATGTTTAAAAGACATATGGATTAAGAACACTGAGATTGCTCAGAGATGTAGAATAAAAATCAGAAGGGAGGGATATCCTGGCAGCCAAAGCAAGAGAGGTTTTTTGAAAGAAAGAGGGCACAAAAGTATTAAATGCAAGATCAAGTGACGTAAGGGCTGAAGACTATCCCTTTAAATTAACAGCTAGATGCTCCTTAGTGACCTTGACACAAGACATTTCAGGGGTTAGGGCAGGAGCTAGACTGCAGTGGGTTAAGGCATAAAGAAAAAGTAAGAAAATCGACATAGAGAACATGAGCTATTCTTTTAAGAACTTGACCAAGGGTGGAATAGCTAGATGGAAATGAGGAGTAAAGAAATGCTTTGTTTATTTTGGTTGGGTGAGTGGGTGGTAGTTTTTAAGCTGGGAGAAAATGGAGTCTGTTTACAAAAGGGAGAAAAAATGTGAAATTAGAAATTGGATATCCAGAAATTGGAAAAGAGAGGGTGGGATGTTGGTAGATAAACTTTCCACCTCCACCATTGTGTTCTATCAAAAACACGGCTTGCATGTGTTTCATCACGTTCACTTCTAACACCTTCAGTGATTCTTTACTGGGCACAGGTTAAAATGTAATCCTTAGCCTTGCATTTAAATGATCTCCTCAAGGTCTGAATTCATCTCTCACACATTACATACCACAAGTCCTACTCAAAATGATGCTGAAAGCCTTATTTGTTTGTTTGTTTGTTTGTTTGTTTAAATTAGTTTTGAGTATACAGTACATTGGTTAGACATCTATATAGTTCATAAAACAATCCCCCTAATTGCTTCCACACTCTGCTGGCCCTCCACCTAGCCAAAATATTACTGCTGACTGCAGTCCCTATGCCATGCTCCCCATCTCCATGACCATCTATCAACTACTAATTTGTACTTCTTTAACCCTTCACCCCATTCTCCCAGCCCCCCAACCCCTTCCCTTCTGTCTGTCATCAAATTTTTTCTCCTCTCTCTGCTTGTTTATAAACTCTATCCATTTTTTAAGACCTAGTTCAAGTTTGATTTCCTCTTACTGTTCCCCCAACCATGTCAGTTCATAGCAAGTACTTTCTTTATATAATTTCTCTAACATTTTATGTGGTTCTTTATTTTTCCTGACTTATAGAACTATTCATTTAATCATGTACATGTTCCTGTTCCATATAAGTCAATGAAGAGTTTTGCCCCTCCAACATCTGACAGAATCTCTAGCTTGGATTTTGGGGCCCTTGGATTAGGGGCAACTGCAATAGAGTGGTCTTTTAATCATTGGAAAAGGCTAAAATTCACTCTGTGATGGTCACTGATGACCTTATAAGAGTAGAATAGGGAGCAGCAAGAGCTAAATAAGGCATAAGATACATAAGACAGTGAAGAGGAGTACACAATCCTAGAAGGGTCCAAGTCATTCGATAAATATTTGTCGAGCAACTACTGTGAACAGAGCACTGTCCTAGATATGAAAGATACACCAGTGAACAAAGTAGAACATTTCTCTGCTCTCACAGAGCTTACAGTCCAGAACAACAGAACATTAATCATGTGATTTCAAATGTGATAAATGGAAGAAAAAGGAAAGAGTACAGTGAGAGCGTATGGCATCCTTTATCTTCCTGGTGGCTTGAGCACAACCTGATACAGTAGGCATTCCCTATCTGAAAGGAGGGAGTGGAAAAGGAAAGGATAGAAGGAGGGAGAGAAGAAAGAGGAAAAAGGCAAAAGGTAGGGAAGGGAAGGAGGAAGGAGAAGGGACATTAATTATGAATCCGAATACTTTGTATGTTATTGATGGTATGGATAAAAACTGCAAAGTTTAAAAAAAAAAAAGAGGTTAAATTCATTCATTCACAAAACCGATATTTATTAAGTACTTACTGTATACAAGATACTAGGATGGCATTATTTTCTATTTATTACAGATGAGACATACAACTGAATAAAATTTTAGAGTGTGGTGAAAACAAAAGGAAACTTTGAACTAGATGACTTCTAGAATCTCTTGCTTCTCTAAAATTCTGGACCTCCGTCATCATCTCTATTAAATAAGGTCCTACACACATTAGCTGTGTGCAGATGTTGCTTGAGTTGAATTGCTTACATTATTTTCAGAGTCATAAGTGAAACATAAATTTTAGCCACTCGCTAACTTAAAATTTTCTCTTTGTGATGCAAAGGGGTATATTTATCTCTTGATTTTAAAAAAGACAGGAATTTGAGATACCTCATGAATATCCAAATCCTGAGAAAGGAAAGGATGGTATGTGAGAGACACCTCCAACTGAGCAGCTGTTGGTAAACAGTCAGCTATCATATCAACATATGAAATTGCATCATGTGTCACATTATTTGTCATTTTAATGCAGAAATATAACCACAAGATTACAAAGTTAAATTTATGTAAATCATGTTTTAGAAATTACTGGAGCAGACTGTGGGGGCTGTTTGTACTCAATCTGCTTATAAAAGGACCCATCTTACCAACAGAAAATCAGATGAAGGAAATATTTTGCTGCACTTCCTTTGGTCTATTTTGAAGATATAAAGGATTCTGTTAAGAATATTTCCCCCCAATTTGGACCTTAATTTGGAAGAGATGGAGAAGAGAAAGAAGCCTGTGTTCATCCATTGTTAAAAGAGGCTACCTTGGGGCTGGGGAATGTTCTCCTTGGTTTGTTGTCTATTCAGCAAGCCTGGTGGTATTCTTGTTCCCAAGTGATTAATCTATCAAACCCCCAATGTTTTCAAGGAACCACAGACTACTCAGGCAATCCTTATGAGAATGATGTTCCTGCATTATGAATCTACCATTCATTTTCATAGATGGCAGCATGACTAATGATGATGCTTCGCGTTTCCATAACAATTTACAGTTTCCGGACCACATTCACATTCATCATCTCATTTGATTCTCATGACAACCCTGTGAGGTCTGGAGGGCAGGAATTATTGGTCTTATGTTTCAAATGAGGAAGAAGAACTCAAGGCTCAGAGGGGATGTCACCTTTCCAACCTAGTAAATAGTGAAGTTATGAGTCTAACATAGGCCTTCTGATATTAATTTCAGTGTTCTTTCCATAGACAATATCCCAGATTTTTTCTGAAGAACCACAGTCTTGAGACTTATGCCATGAAAACAAAAGCATATCTGAGCAAAAATAAAATAAAATATAGAGATATAAATAGAGATAAATAGAGATATAAATAGATATCTATATCTATACATCTATATCTAATCTATATCTACAGATAGATGATACAGATACAGATATAGATAGATATAGATATATAGATAGACAAATGATAGAGATAGAGATAAAGATAGAGATAGCGATAGAGACAGAGATAGAGATAGAAATATAGATATATATAGATACAGATATAGATGAGTGTCAGCCAAGGTTCAGTGCAGCCAACAGAACCACTCTAAATGTTGCAGAAAAGGAATAGGAGAAGTTTGGTGATTACGAAATTTTTAGAAGGATTAGAAGAGTAGTCAGGGGTTGCCCCAGGCCATTTAGCTCAAGGACCTATCATTGTCACAACAATACAGAACCCTGGAGCCTGCTATGGTCTCTTGACAAAGTCAAAACTGCCTATACACAATGACCTCCCTATGACCTTGCTAATAGCAACAATCATATAGTAGGAAAATCAATAGTAGGAAAATCGCCTGCATCTCACTTCTCACTTTCCAAATTTTATAGGAATGCATGTGATTCGCAGAACTGAATTCTCGTTCAGAACTTTAGTTGCAAAGGAGGCTAGGAAATGTGGTGTTGAGAACGGGGCTGAGAGTGCCAGTTAGACTCGATCGTATCCCTTTTAAAAATGCATCGTGCTCATTAACATATTAAGGCTATAAAAAAATCTGGCAGTAAAGAAAACTATTAAGCTTTAACCTTGCTGAACTCGGCTTTTCCCAAAATTGTTTGACCGTGGAACTTTCATCCAGCAGCCCTTCATTAAGTAGAGCACACTCAGGGGAAACCTGCACAGCAGCAAGCTGGGGGCAGCCATATGCAGCATATACTCATGGACACCAATACATCAATCAAGCAACCAACAAACAAAAAATCAATGAGCATCTGCTGCGGGCACTGTGGTAGGCATTGGGGCAGCTCCTCGGCCAATCCGGTCAACACATCAAACATGGGAGGCAAAATCCCTTTCTTTGGAGTAATTACAGTATAGTTGAAAAAACCACCCTTAGGCCTAAGCTTCAGAAATTTAAGGCACCAGAATTAATACTAAGTAGGAAATGAGTTGACTCGTAACTACTGTAGAATAGAATTCATCATCCATCCTCAAGGATCAAATCTAGCTAGCAATTCGAGCTTTTTAAAACAACCGAATATTGTTGCATGAGTCAAGCCCTCTCCCACGACAGGCTCCACCACTTTCGAGTGTCTCATATCTGCCCAGATCACAAAATTGTGTTTCTCCCTGTTACCTGTAGGCATTTTGTCTGACACATAGAGGTGAACACATGCAGGTGAAAAGACTTTGCAGAAAAGGTGTGTTTTGAAATGAGCTTTGAAGGCTGAGTGGGACAACATCCTCAGCAGTATTGTCCTGGACCTCTTTGAGAATGTTCATGTTACCTATGTCAGTGGCCATGATATGGTTAGTGGGTGAGCCTTCAGTCAGCTACCTAGGCTTCACTGAGTCAGCTACATAGGCCTCACTGAGGGCTCTGGAAATGTGTCTCATGGTGGAGAAATTTCTAATGAGAAAAGAACATGAGCCTCACTGTTATTTATGGGTGACAGTGCATCTTCCTCCAAAGCAAAGAAAGTTTAGAAGGGGAACCCAATATGTCTCTTCTCGTTTATCATGAGAGAGAGAGAGAGAGACAGAGACAGAGAGAGAGAAAGAGAGAGAGAGAGAGAGAATACATGATATTTAATGGTATCGCATCTCATTTTAGTGCGGTGTCCACTATGAATAAAGTAATGTCTCCTGCATCCAGATTCAGTTTTTATGCAGCTTAAGTGAAATATCAAAATACAATTTCCCATGCATCCCAATTGGGAAATCTTATCCTATAACAACTTGGGATTTTTTTTCCTCCTCTCACTCCACTCGACATCTACTTTTCTATACTATACGGGGGAAACATAATACTTGCAGTCTATTTTTTAATGCTTCCAAAGAGAAATGTATTTTAAGGAGGACTTTTAAAAGCTCCCAAGGAGTATTAATTAGGGAACATAAAATGAAGGTATTTTTTGAATAGTAGCATTACTCAGGACCATAAGAACTGACTCTGGGAAACTGAAGAGAAATTGGAATAAATAGAAAACCCTTTCATAGAAATCTTTTCATACCATATTGTTAAAATTCTTTTCAAGGAGATCACTGTGAAATCAGAAACCACTCAGTATAAATGTTATCTAGCTAGTTTTATACCATAAACATCACTGGTGAGGTGACTGAACTATTTGAAAACCAACCATGCCATCCATTGTCTTCAAAATGGATAGTAAGTATTCTCAAATGAACACACATTTCATTCATCGCCGACTTCCTGGAAGCTGGATTAATATTGCTTTTCCTCTTACAGCAAACATGCACCACGTCAATAGCAAAAGATATCCCTGAGGCACTTAGCAGGATGTGGAGCTCTGGCTTTCTGGGCCTGTGGTGAATACACCAAAACCAACAGCCCTCAAATGTCAACATTTTGTTCATTCAGTCAATATTTATTGAATATCTACTATGTACCAGGCACTGAGGTAGGTACTGGGATATGATGATGTATGAAAGAGACATGCCCCTGTCATCATGGAGTACACAATCTAGAGGAGAAGTCAGACAAGTGCTGGAGAACAATGGTGGGAGGCAGAATCCTACTGAAAAAGGGTTATAGGAACATCCTCTCAGAGGAATTGACCTTTGCACTAAGATCAAAAGGACTCAACTTTCTGAGAAGAGGCCACAGTGAAGGCAGAGGCACTGCAGTGGGAAAGAGCTTGGCATGTTTGACATCCTAAAACGAAGTCAATGTGAGTGAAGCAGATAAAAAAGAGAGATCATGAGGCCAGAGAAAGACCCCATGATGAAGAGCCCCAGTTTCATTCTGGGAGCAATGGGAAGCCACCAAAAAAGGCTGTGTCTTAGTCGGCTCAGGCTGCCATAACAAAATACCATAGACTGGATGGCTTAAACAACAGAATTTATTTCTCACAGTTCTGGAGGCTGGAAAGTCCAAGATCAAGATGTCAGCTAACTTGGTTCCCGGTGAAGGCCCTCTCTGGCTGGTAGACCACCACCTTCTCTGTGTGTGCACATGGCCTTTCCATAGCATGTGTTCAGGAAGAGAGAGAGAGCAAGCTCTCTGATGTCTCTTCTTATGAAAACACAAATCTTATTGGATCAGGGTCTCGCCCTTATGACCTCATTTAATCTTCATTATTTCCATAAAGACTATATCCAAATATAGTCTTATTGGGAATTAGAGCTCAGATTTGGAGGGCACACAAACATTCAGTTCATAACAGGTTTAAAATAGGGAATAACACCATCTGATTTTCTAATTACATTTTTAAAGGTCACTTTGACAACTGTCAGGAGTAGGGATTATTAAGAAAAAGAGAAAATGCAAAGGAACTAAAAGTTCTGAGCAGAGAGAACAATGACTTAGATCAAGGTGGTGGGTGTGGTGGTGTATAGAAAAAAAATGGAGGTAGAATTGGGTAACCAGATACTTAAAAAAAAAAAAAACTTGCCTAATATTTGAAGAAAATGAATAAGATCTCGTGTATTAAAGAAGGAAAATTGAAGCAGAAGGTAACTTAGATATCTACATTCAAGTGACTTTTTAAAACAATATCATTTAAGTCATTTAAGGAGAGAAATGACCTGTGTCGGTCCCCACATGGTAATGCTTTGGAGTTGTTTTGTTCATTAACCTGCTTTTTTGTATTATCATTATAATTCATAGTCATGGGAAAATCCAGGAAGGTTTCAAGGTTCAATTAAGAAAGCTAATTAAACATACAAATGTTTATTGCAATATGTATTGCTGCATAACAAATTTCCACAAAATTAGCAGCTTAAAACAACACCTGTTTATTATCCCACCATTTCTGTGGATCAGAGGTCCAGGCATTGCTCAGCTAGGTCCTTTGCTTAGAATCTCATAAGGCTGAGACAAAGGTATCAGGTGGACTGGGTTTCTTTCTGGAGCTCTGGGTTCTAATCCAAACTCGCATATTGCTGGCAAAATTCAGTTTCGTGTGTTTACATGAATGGAGCCCATGTCACTTTGCCAGTTGCCCACTGCGGGCCACTTGCATCTTCTTAAAGCTACCTGCAGCCCCCTTTTAAGGGCTCACCAAATTACTTCGGGCCCACCTGATAATCTCTCTCTTGATTAACTCAACTAATTAGTCGCCTTGATTATATCTGCAGAATCTTTTTGCCATATTACATAACATAAACACAGGATTAATAACTCATCATAGTCATAGGTTCTACCCACACTCAACAGGAGTGAATTATACAAGGGCAAAGTTTATTAGAGCTCATTTTACTCTGCCTACCACAGAATATCACCAAGTCCTCAAACCCTATGTAAAGATTTCCCATTATCACTATCTCTTGTCATGCAATTTCCCACATTATACTCTGTAACTTAAAAATCTCGGAGGCTGAAATAGAAAAAGCAGTCAATATGTTGGCTGGAAAATGAATCTGTTTGAAAACGGTCATGCCTATAAAGGGCCACTTTTTGGTCAGTTCATTCTCAATGTATTCCATATTGCTTTTTGTCAGAGCTCTTTTGGAATCCATATTATTCTAACTTGGGGTCTTTTCTAGACATTGCTGCTCTCTAACTTCTGACTATATATATTTCAGTAAGGCAGCAAGAACACGTCTCTCTGTAAAAAAGGGACAATCCTTCTTCCTAATTACTTCACAGATGCATTGGATGACCTGAGCAGCAAACATATAGACAATCATCAGCTCACCATGGAGCACTTGGGAAATCTAAGAAGGAATGCTGAGACAGGGAATGGTGACAAAAGATGAACTAGAAGGTCCAGCAAAATATTTATGAAAGGTTACTTGAATAGGATGTGTGAGGTAAGAAGCCAAGAGATGTGCTTAGTGCATGTAACCAACTTTTTCTCAGCCTTGCCATAAAAAAAATATCAAAACTGAAACTGAGCTTCTACAGGGTGAGAAGAGACTATGGAATGAACATCCTTTCTACTTCATCTATACGACTTTGTCCCAGTGCATGGTATTTGTTGGCGGCATTTCTCATATCTCTCAGTATCCTGGCAACACCGACTCCACAGGCCCTGGGCATCCTGGCTACCATGCTGTCCCACCCCCTTGATAGAAAGAGCAGACGTTTTTCTACTCTCTAGCCCCAGCCATACTACAAGTCCTACCTTTCTGACATGACTTCCAAAATCACATGTTCAGGTATCACTCTTAAGAGCAAACCCTGAGATTTCCACAGCCTGGTCTACATGTCCATATTCTATAAATATCTGTTGAGCACTTACTATATACCAGCTGGCAATACAAAAGTGAACAATACGGAGCTTACACTCCTATGGAGCTTACACTGTAGTGTGGAGAGACAGAAAATAAACAGATAAATAACGACAAAAAAAAATCAAAATTGTATCATAGTAAGGAAAATAAAGCAGAGTGAAAAAAAATAGTAACAGGAGAGAGAAGGTCTCTTGGAGGAAATGACATTTAAATTAAAATTTGAATCCTGAGAAGTGGCCAACTTGGGGAGAGCTGGTAGAGAGGAGAAGGACACGGCATAGAAAAGCATTCTTGGCAGAGGTAGGAGAGGGCTGCAGTGAACTTGGCAGGAGAGAAAAAGAAAGCAGTTATAGTGGCTGCAGCACCGTGAATGAGGCAGAGTGGAGAGAGGAAGGCAGAAGCCAGATCATGAAGGATCTTATAACCCATAGGAAGATTTTGAACTTTAGTTCCTAAATTATATCTAAATTACCTCAAGCATTGTCTACCCTCAAACTATTCTTGATAAATTGCCCATCTCTGCCAAAACAGACTTTATCTCCACTCTGCATATCACTTGAATCGAAACTTAAGATTTAGCTCGACTTCTCATGCCGCTGCATCCTTTATAATCAATCAGTTGTGTCAATTCCCCCTCAGAGTGTCTTCACCTCCTCGTCCTTTTACGGGTCCAGCGTGACCACGTTGCTGCAGATCTTCACCACCTCACGCCTGGGCTATTACAGTCGCATCCTAATTGGTCCTCCTACTTCTATTTCTCCTTGTACCGATCCATCAAACATGGTCATCATGATTATCGTCTTAAACCCTCGTATTCATAATGTTACTCCCCTATTTACAATATTTCAGTGGATGTCTGTGACTCAAAGGATCAAGACAAAAGTCCTTGATAGAGGTGGGCGAATTCAAGGCCCTAAGCCCCTCCATAACTTGAACTTAATATGACTTCAGACCGTCTCTCTCCCAAACACAACTTGCTCACTTTCTCCTTCTTGTCTTTTCTCGCACTGTGTGTTTGTTCTCTTTACTTGGAATGTCCCTTCTTTACAAGTCTAAAATCTATTCTGTAGAATCTAGTTCAACATCCGGCTCTTTTTTCCTCAGTCTCTAAAAGAGCAATCTTCAAAGTGTGCTCCTGGAGGTCTTGACACCTGTCAGAGGGTCCGTGAAGCCCTCCTCTTCTAACTGCACAGCCAGGTGAGGCCAGATTTTCTCCACACACTTCAACCAAGGCAACGTAGAACAACAGATGGATTGCAGAAGCAGAGAGGTACCAGATATTAAAAAGATTTGCAAAACTGTAAAACTGTATCGCTCTTCTCATTAAATTTTTTTGTTTTGAAAATACCAAATAAAAACAAAACTGGATTTGAAAAGGTTGTTGCAATGGGGAAACGCTTTGACCTCAGGACCTGCAAGCGTCTAGACGTGAAACAGAAAAAGGTTTCTTTTACATTGGGGGTGGAGTATGGCTAGCAGGCACTTTGTGGGGAGGAGGGCAAGCTGATGGGTGAGAAGGTGGCAAAAACAGGGCACTTCAATAAGAAATGTTTCTTTTCGTACTTAGCCATTTCTCAGAATGAGCTGTTAAGGGGGGCAAATGGTCCAAACCTTAGTCTTTAGTACACACTGAAATTTAGGGGCCGGTAGGGAAGAAAGAAGCCTGATTGAAATTTGGTCAAACCAAAGTTTAGTGGATAAGTGATAAGTGATTGTGGATGCTTGGTCAAAAAATATAGTGATTTTTCATGAAAATAATTTTATGTTTACACATAATGAATTTATTGTTATTTTTAAAGAAAATAATAAATGAATATTTTCTAATTGTCTCATTTTTATATTAAGTGTCAATTTTATTTGGATGTTTGGTCATATATCGATAGAAATAACCCACTAAATAAAAACCGTGTGGGGTCCTTGATAATTTTTAAGAGTATAAAGGGATCCTGAAACCAAAATGTTCAAGAACCACTGCTCTAAGTCACTCATAACTGTGCCCATTAATCATAGAACAATGATGTGACTTAGAGACCTTCCCGTTTAATTCTTTCATATTGTAAATGAATGGAGACTCAGGAAGGATATGTGACTTGCCCAAGACCACAGTTAATAAAAAGCACTATTAAGATTAAACTACTGACCTTGTGATTCCTAATCCCATGTTTACCCTACTATTGCTATTTCATTTTTCAGATGTGTGTCTATGTTATATCCGACCTTTGAGATCAAGTCTCTGCCTCGTACTTCGTTCATATACTTCAGAGCACATGCCGCACACCCCTAATAATTATATGATAGGAGCTCAAAGTTCCTATTGGATGAATAGATACAGAAAGGATAGGAGGTAGGAAGGAAGCTTTTCACTGACTCACAGACCTTGAAACCATTGCAGTTTTCAACACCACACTTATACCACTCTATACACATTAATCTCCTGGTAGTTATTTCCAGACTCTTGGGGTCACAGAAATCTAGTCTAAGATAAGCTCCCCAAATCTTCCTGAATAGTTTACTCTATATCCTGAGACATCCAAAGGAAGGCCCACAGAAGCAATATGGCTTTTTAACATCCTGATGTGTAAAGCCCGCCGTCGACCCCAG
>NW_006437736.1:9853158-9878814 GCF_000325575.1 Pteropus alecto | reverse complement strand
GCTTTGCTGTGTCCCCCTTTGTTACCGCATACCCTGTGACTTCTCAGAGTCCTGAGCCCTGCAGTGGTTTAATTGGACAAGAGAGAAAAGAGAGAGAGAGGAGAGTTTCAATACAGACAGAAGCCCCTCCAATCCATGAGTGCCAGAGCAGAGCTGCAAGGGGGAGCCAGGGTCAGGAAAACAGATGGTAACCGCTAGGATGGCCTGCTTCTAAAAAGCAAAAGAAACAACAAGAACTATCAATCTTTTAAGAAAAAGGAAAGAAACACTAGGAAATAATTGGGGGGAAATCATTTCTTAACCAAAGAAAACTATGCCTTTCTTATTTTAAGGAACAGAGTCTTGCATAGGTTGTAGTCAGACATTGTTCTGTAGTCCCAGGAAAATTATTCAGACCTCAGTTCTAAAAATTAGAATGCAAAGGTGGGAGTCTGTGGGTGGAGTGATATTAGCTTGGATGCAATTGTTGACCACCTCATGACCACTAATGAGGGCTTCGGGGCATGTCCATAGTGTGTAGGCGATGATCCAATGGCCATTTGTTTTCCTCAGTCAAGTCTATGCCAATTAAAGTCAGCCAGAGATTAATTAATCCTGCTCAAGGTGCTGGGAAAGTCTTCAGAAAGCTTGCATATCTACCTTATTTCTCTGCTGGCTTTATTCAGTTCATACAGGATTCCAAAAATTATCTCAAGTCCATGCAGTTGCTCTTCATCCACTGTCACCCACGATCCATGCTACCATTCTGTTCATTGCATTGGTCAGGATCCAGTCAGGAAAACAAAGTCCAAGCTCAGATTAGAGGACATTTAATAGAGAGAGTGAGTTAGAAAGGTGTCAGAAGAGCTAAAAAGCCAAACAGGGAATGATAACGCAACTCAGAGATGAATAATTGCAAGGAGCCACCTCCACAACTGGAGGGATCGAGGGAAGAGATGACACTGCTAAAGTATGGGAAAGGGGAAGCCAGGTAGAAACAGGAGCAGCGGAGAAGAGTGCCCTGCAGGATGCAGGCCCACACACAACGGGACTGTCCACGATGGCGGTCTGGGGGCAGCTGACACCACCACCAAGCAACATGACCAGGGATACCCACAAAGCGGGACAAGACAAGAGGAAAAAGTCTGGCTTCTCCCTTCCTCTAGTTCTGCACTCTCCCCACTCTGCCTTCCCGCAGTTCAGCCTACCCCAAAGCAAATTGTCTAGAGAGTATGAGAAATACACTTTGTTTTGCATGAAAAGAGTAGAGAATGGATTTGAGAAAACACAGATAAATGACCAGCACGTTCACCAAATTTCCTCCCGACTGGTCCCCTGGCTTTCCTTCTCGCCTCTCTCCCATCCTTCCTCTACACTGAGATCTCTTTCAATTGACCTTTATCGCTTCTGTTCTTCAGCAGCTTTCTGTTGCTTCCAGGATAACATCTAAACTCCCTACCACGGTCCTGTGTGGTCCTGCCTCTGCCCGCCTTCCCAGCCACTCTCCCCTTCAGTCACCAGGATCCAATCCCAAGCGCTGTCTTCCCGTCCCTCTAACATGTCAAATTACAGAGCCTTCATGCCTGTCCTTCCATCTGTATGAAAATATCTATTCCCCCTGCTTTGGCTAAATCCTCCTCATCCTGTAAGTCTCAGCTTCAATGTCATTTGTTCAGAGAGGCTTTGCTGCACTTTCCCCATTTCGATGAGGTGCAATGTTTGTGGTCTTAATTCTTGTGCTTTTCAACTTCATAGCACTTCATGATTTATAAGTATAGGTTTATTTATGTGTCTACTTTTTTTAATATCTGTTCTCCACCTGTCTAGAAACTCCACGAATGTAGGAGTCTTGCTGAGCGCAGTCCCTAAGGCAGCTGCTGCATCTACCTGGCACAGACAGATACCCACTGCAGAATGGCAGAGGATGAATGCCAAGGGATGCTGTGATGGGAGCACATTATTTAATTCATATGTTTTTCAAGATCCATCCCGTCTCCCTTCTGACCCTTCATTTAGAAACCCAGGAACTAACCATCTCTGAATAAAGTCTCCCCGATGGTAAATAGATTTGCAAACCCGCTGCTGCTAAATTGAGCTTCATGGATACATTTTTTGACTTCTCTGTTTAGGAGGACAAAAAGTTCATTGTGTCCTTTGGAGAATAACTCTTGCTGAGAAAACAGGAGAATTCTGAGGCCGCCAGTTACCTTTTCGTGACAACATGTGAAAAAGCTTATTCCCTTTTTACTTCCAGTCAACATTGTAGCTTGTCCTTATTTTGTGTATGTAGCTGTGATTCTGTCATGCTTTGTAATGTTCATTTAATAACATAAGGCTATCACAGTATGTTTATATTCCTCACAAAAGACAGTACCATTCTTTTGGATTTGTGGCACATTTTTTTAAAAGCTCTTTTAAGTAGGTTTTGTTTTTCATGCGGGAAAGGCTACTGTGTAATATCCTCAAGGACACATCCATGGTTGTAACCATGGCCCCTCCTTGTGGCAAAACATATGCAATGACTCCAAATGCCATCTCTATTTATTCCTCTCCATCTCACCTTGACCAGCAAACGAACAGAGCATAATACGCAGGCAATCTTTGTCTGGAATTTTAGCCATGGCTTTGCTACTTTCCTCAAACTTAACTTCATCACCCTACTCAAAGCGTTTTCTTAATGCGGCAGCCCTCAAGTCTTAAATTCTGGCTTGTTATTTTTCATCCTACCGAGCTGAGTGTGTTATTAATAACAACCACCAAAAAAAAAAAATAAGTATGGTGTGCACACTAATCTAAAATTTTGAGCTGGCAATTAGTTGGAGCGAAATGCAATTAGATGTTTTCCTTCAAGTCCTAATTTACATGCTGGAAAACATGGGCAGCCTTCACAAGTAATTGCAAAACTAAACCCTGCTTTCTGTGTTTGTGTGCAAATATGCAGCTTCCCAGAACACCTGCCTTTGCCTAAATAGAATAGAGTCCCAGGGGTCTCCTTGTTTTATGATCACTCAGATATACAGCAGAAAAGAAACTGATCAGCCTTTAGGTGAAAATGTGTTCTCTCTCCACTGCAGAAGCTTGTGGTTAATTGCCATTGACTTTACCCGTGGAGAGAAGGAAACTAAGTCTGACAGTATCTCCATGTAACCCCATGAGGTGAATTAAGGCTCTTCAGAGCTCTAGCACCCCTTTTTTGTGCACTTAGAGCAATAGCTAATGCAATTCAATCCATTAAACATTTTGTGAGCATCTACCCTATGCAAGATTATTAGGAGCCCTGAAGGGTACAAATTGAATGAGATGCTGTTGACATCTTCCAGAGGTTAAAATCTAGGAGAGGAGATAAGGCACAGACACACATACTGTCATGAGATGGGCTCCACAGGAGGTTGGGTATGGAGTGGCCACATAGTAATACCCCAGGCAGCTGCAACTCAGTGTCTCCTGAGGAATGATGAGAAGAAGAAGGGCTGTCTCAATCTCAGCTACCATGTCAGTGGCCCCAGGGAGAATCTAGTTTCAGCTCAGATCCCAATCAAGAAGTTACTCTTGTAATACAAGGACATGGAGGGGATTTTCACTTCGCCAGAAAAGCAAAGTACAAAAAGGGAAAAGTGGGGTGATTTTGCAGAATGCAAGAACAAACTTAAAATCAAGGTCTATGGGTTTTCTGCAATAGCGTTAAGGGCTCTAAGAGAAAGCAACATTTTCTTGCAGATGTGGGATCAAAACAATGAGGGATGTAGAAAAAAATCTAAGAGCTAGAAGGAGTTGGATGATACAAGAGGGAAAAATCATAGTCCAGCACAGAACAGAAACACTTCTGTTGGCCACACTGCTGAGCAGTTTGTCAATTCCTTACTGAAGAGAAAATGGGCTGATATTAGCGGCACCCCCCACCCATGTATAATGTATAATTCCTTATTTATAAATAATTTTGTCTACTAACTTCGCAGAGTTCTCATTGCATAGTATGGGTTCAGTTATTATTTACTTATTTGTACCCCTTATTATTTCAAGGCAGCTAACATTTTTATTATCTTTATAAAGTTCTAAGATAAAGAGCTCCTTTTAGATATTGTCATAAATACAGAAATCTAAATTGGGTGGACCCCACCTAACTTCAGTGATCAATTTCAATGCCCCAAAGCTTGTAAAACCATACAAGTGTCGCACTGCCCTGAATTTTGCAAAGTGTCAAGACTTACTTGTGCCTGAGTATGCTATAGATTACGAAAACGCAGTGTTGATAAGTGTAGGCAAGATGTAAACAAAGAAAAGAAGTTATTCCAGCTAGAGGGATGAGGGAGAGCTTCATGGGAGGAGCATCACTGAAGGATGGATGAGAAGGTAGGAGAGGAATTCTTGACATGCAGAATGGTGTGTACAAAAGGGTGGCAGTAGGAGATTGCCTGTCTGTATACTTTGTGTACAAATTGTAGAAAGAAGAAAACAAACGTTTCAACATTTACGTTCTCATTTTTCAAGTCTACTCTTTTTAAATATAGAGAATACTTGGGAGATGAAAATAATACAGTACCTACTTCCCTGTGGCAGATAACAAGATGCTATTGGAGTCAGCCTTAGAGTAGATGGAGAAGGTCCACCACCAAAGACTCATGGGTTATGGAAGGATTTTAGAGAGAACATTCTTCTCAAAAATATCCTCACACCCCTATACTCATTTCACCTTAACTTTCTCTAATAGGAGAAAATCTTTTCTTTTATAATTGGTAATAGTGCTTTAAAGGCAAATACTCTTAGAAGAGGTCTCAGAATGGCTAGCATTCATATAGAAGCACAGATGACATCATCATTTGTCTGTCATGAGCAGCCATTTTAGCAGGAGCAGGAAGAAGGAGATGGGGACAAGCCTGAGGTCCAGGTTGAGTTAGGAAACAAGCAGAGAGAAAAAGGTCCAGAAGAAGAAGGTCAGTAGTAAGAATGACTAGCATTGCTAACTTTATATTTGCATGGGAAACGGTTCTTGTAGGTGCGAAGACATCCCCCAAATGTCTGACTGCAGAGGGTGGAGAAAATTTAGTCACTGCATTCTGGCATAGCCCTCTCATAATCACAAGCTTTCCTACAAAACCTAGGATAAAGGCATCCGAAAACCTTAGAATTGCTTCTGTGTTCCTTGTTGCCACTCTAGGTTTCCATAAAATCTTTTTGTTTTATGAGAAGGACCAATGCTATGGACAAATGAATGATTATATAAGGGAGAACCCCATTTTTAAACATGGATTGTTTTGATTTTTTTAAAATATTCGAAGTTAATGCATGCAGAGGTTTGAAGGAGTGGGGGCTGTCATAAAAAAATTAAGAAAATACAGGACCACATTTGAATGACTTCATAGAAAGGGCTTCTAAACAAGAGTGGCATGATCGAAGAGGGGCTCCCTTTTTCTGGGAAGGATTGATAAAAGCGAGAGCTGCTTTTATAAAGGAGCATCACTAAATGGACAGGGGAATGTGGAAACTGTCAACTACAGTCCCACACTCTGCAAGAGATGTAAGGAGGGATCACAGGTGATTAGAGTATTTTGAGCTGACTGACTCTCCCAGGTAAGGTTAAACTGAGCAAAAAAAAAAAAAAAAACCCTGCCAGACTATCGCTCCAGCTTTGATTTGTGCTCAGTAAGCAGCTGGCATCGCGACCCTTTTTCAAAAGCATGTGTGACTGGATGAAAAGGTAAAGTGGAAGACAGTGGGTAGGAAGTATCCAGGTGTACATGGTTAATTGCACTAAACCTCACTTGTCCATCTGTGCATTGCATGGGGTCCTGTTTTTTCTTTGAACATGGGCATCATTGGCACAGAGTCAGGGCCAGGGAGGTCCCCACTATCTTCATCAGTGATCCAGAGATTTACTTATTTCCAGACATCACCTGTATTGTTACACCGTTACCACATTCTCTTGTGTTCCCTGCTGAGAATGCCTTTTAATCATAACTGACTATTCTAATAGGATGCTTCCTGGTTTGTTTCAAATTCATTCAAGTAAACAAGCAGGTAAGAAATAGCAAAAGCCTCAATCAAGGTAATGATTAAACAACAAAAAAAAATGCGAGAAAAAATATGGGAGTTAAAACCCACAAGGGTTAGTTATTAGTTAATTGTATTTGGTTGAAAACTAGGGGGCTATGGATTCGGTGCCTGAACAGACGATGATACCACCAACTAAGGTGGAAAACAGACCCACCTGCAGAGCTCCAGCTGCCTAAGGGACACTGTACTAATAAAGAAAGGTCATACTCTGCTGTGGCAACAAATAGCTTCCACATCTCAGTGGCTTAACCAACTTTTATTCCTTACTCATATTATAGCTCAGTGTAGTTTCGGCAGCTCTCCTGGGAAGCTCTCCTAAAGGAGTGACTCAGGAGTCCAGGTTCCTCCCATATTGCGACTCTGCCCTTGGAGAACTTTGCCTCCAGTCATGAGGACAGGAGAGGGGGTGTGTGTGAAATTGGTGTCTATCATTTTTGCTCACATCAACCCAGGGCTCATTCATTGGATTCCAAACTGAATACAAGAGAGGCTGTGAAACGTAGTCTTCATGTGTGCCCAGGCAGAGGAACGGGGAGTGAGTGAGCATATAGCCTGTCTCTGCCAGACATTCAAGCGACAATGGAATAGGTAACTGAATATGCCAGTCTAGGGTTCAGGGCAAGGCGGACATGAGTCAGAGCTGAAGATATAGATTTGGACATAGTCAACTTCTTAAACTTAGAAAAATCCATGAGATCAACTAAGGAGAGCATATATCATAAGGAAAGGAAGGAATTCTGAGGAACACCAGCAATTATAGAGCCAGAGAAGGAAGGTACCCTGAAAAGGATGACCAATGTGTAAATTCACTAGGGACAAGGTGAGGAACACAGAAAATAGAATGAAGGATTTTCTGCTGGGATTTGCTTGTTTCTAGTAGTGTTCTTGTGGAGTCTTTAGGGTTTTCTATATAGAGAAACATGTCATCCTGAAGTGAAGCTGGGTAATAGTGAAGAGATCATATTTCCAGAGCCAAAAATGTTAGCTTATTCCGATGAAGAACTTTTATTTATTGTGGGGGGAAGGAGGGCAGGGAAGGGTAATAAAAGAGTGCTGGGATTTTGGGTTTGGATATTGGAACAGTAGAACTTTTAGGACTTCTCAGTTGGATTAATAAAAACAGTATTCGGATTACAAGAAAACACATCCAGAATCGTTAGCCTCTATATAATGAAAAGTGAGCTGGACTAGGAACCATAAAAAACGTGAGTTCTGGTTCTGGCTTAAAGTGCCCTTGATGAAATCATCTAGTCTCTCTAGATGTTAGTCCCCAAGCCTCTGAATGTGGAGGTGCATTTCCAGTTACAGCAATAATGGGTGACATTTACTGAGTGCTCACCATGTGCCAGAACCCATGCTAAATCCTTTTCACAGATTATCTCATTTATTCAATTCTATTCATTTCAATCCTATGAAAGAGATTAGAATCTCCATTTTACAGATAGGGAAAATGAACCTGAGAGAGGTGAAGTAAGTTGCCCCTGATCACACATCTTGATCACACATAAAATTCGGGTACAGGCAGAAAGAAACACAGGTTCAGAAAGATCGGGATTCCCATACCAGATGATGCTGCCAAGCTTTCTTCACCTATTCAGTAAATATTTAATGAGTGCTTCAGAGATATTGTCCCTGCTCTCATGTAGCATTATTCCAAGAAATGGGAAACCAAGAACAGAGGTCTTTATTCTACAACACCCGAGCTGGCAAGCTAGTCAGGAGCTATGCTCTCAAGACACACCTCTTCGGCCCAGCTCTAAGTGGGATAAATTTCAAGCCCAGAATCTGATGGGCCCTTGATACACTTGAAAATGTGCTTTTCCAGTTTTGAGAAGGTGATTTCCCAATCTTTGTTAGCTGAGTAGCTTAGTAATTAGGTTCTTTATCACTTTGTCAAAATGGAGCGAGAAGAGCTAAACAAAGCTAGACTTCGATGACCTGTATTCCATCAATATGAAGAAAATGGCTAAGGTGACCCAATTTTTAAATCCCTTTCAAGGTAAAGAACTCAGTCTTTTCACATACAAAAATAATTGTTCTTTTAAATCCACTTATTTGTCAATTTATATAGTATAATATTCTTATTATAATAAATCATAGAATTTAATGTACTCTATGAGATTATGAATATGATCATGTAATGCAAATTATCAAGGAAAAACTACAATATTGCAATAAACTAAACTGGTTTACTAGTTTACTTTTTAATTTCAATTTAAGTGCACTCTTTATTCCCCTGTAATTGTCAGTAAAATTAAATTCTCTTTTCCAATTAGACTAAAATCAAAATGTTTAGCTGTTGAGCCTCTCTGAGCTCTCTATAAATCTCTTTTAACAGGTGAAATAAAAGCCATATCTGGCACCTTATCAGTCTCCAACAGTGTTATTACACATTGTACACAATAAAAAGATGGTGACTTCTTTTTTTTAATTTTCAAAGCCCAACAACTCTAGAAAAGATGTCTTGCTAACAATGTGTTGTTTTTTTTTTTCTTATTACTACTAATGAACCAATAAAGCCACATTTTTTCACTAATAAATCCCCAGGGTCTAGACTAAAGTCTGGGTCATAGTACCTATTCAATATTTAGTTGTTGAATGATTTAAATGGATAAAAGCATATTATTTACTAAGGATAGAATAGTAAATAAGAGATACAAAGTTGCTATCAAGAAGCTTATATTTATGTGGCGAGGGATGGGAAATGTAAATAAATAAATGAACTAATTTAACCTGGCATAGCTACTAGTATACTCTTGAGAGAGAGAGAGAGAGAGAGAGAGAGAGAGAGAGAGTGTATGTGTGTGTGTGTGTATTTGCATGCACGTGAGTGTGTATATACAGAGTCCTTATTTATACCATTGAAGGTTATCCTCTTTATCTAAATGAACAACTTCTGGAAGAATAAACATGGTATAATAGAAGTGGGCATCTCACCACCCAATTCTGTTTCAAGCCTGATGATCCACTTTGATCAGATTTGCATTCTGTTCTTTTAATAAATAAATGTCCTATACCACTCCAGCTCCAATAAAACTACTAAAACAGCCTGGAAGTTTCTGAATGTTGCCTGTCTCTCACACAATACTGGAGAGTCCTCCAAGACAAAACTTAATTTCAATTATTCTGCAGGGCAAAAACTAAACACTAATGATTTCTCAGTCTATAGATGTAAAATTGCAATGGTTCACTTAAGAATGTTGTTCTGAATTGGCTATATGCATGTCCATCTCAAATGTTTTGTACACATAGTTTTAACTTGTCCCCATCTGATTGAAGATAAACATAGTAGCCTTAGGCAAAATTGAAAATCTAGACAAGTGTCTTAGATGCCTAGTCTCTTTATCCACCCTGCTATATTATGCTTACATACTCACTGTATCAGTGAGGGTTTGTGCAGGAAAATGGAAACCACTATGGCTATTTCAAGTAGACTGTATTTTGATTGAGAATTAGGTGTTTCAAAAATCAATGGAAGGGCTTGAGGATGGTAAGCAATGAGCTCAACTGGAACACCAGATAAAATGATTGGGGGCAGGGAGGTTCTGGTTTAGAAAATTTAATTTTCTTTTTTTCTTTTTTTATGAAATATGATGAAACTATTTGAAGCTCAAGAAAAATGGTCATTCTGCTTTGTATTGGTGATTACTAATTTTGGTTAGGCTTCTAGACTAGAAACTTATAATTATGGGGAAGAAAGAAATCACAACCACTGTCACTAAACTTCCAAAATTTAATTTTCAAATACAGCCTGAACAAAGTAGCACTATTTTCTCAAAGAACAGAAATGCTGATCAAGAAATCTATTCAAAAGCCCTTCACTTTTCTAAGGAATTCTGCCTACAAAAGCAAATTTCTAAAATTTAAGCCTCACTTAGTACATGAGCAAAGTATTTACAATTCCATGGAAATAAATATTTACTCCAAAAATATCATTTGAAATTTGAAAAGAGAAGAAATAATGCTAATATTCAGCTTTGAGAAGACTATTTTAAGTAGAAGGAACAAAAAGTCAAAGAGAATGCAATAACTAATCTCAACCTTTGTCTTCTATTACCATTTTATACAGGTTTAGTACTTTGGAACTATACAGTCTCCTCTTGCCTTTTCTAAGCCCTAGGAATCTGTACCTTGCTTAGGGACCAGAGATAGCAATATTACTCATTACAAGAAAACTAGACCTACAGTCTTACCTTTTCACATTCAAGAACTTAACAAAAGCAATCATAAAGCAATTTATGCATAATCTCTCTATTACTTTAAAAATAAAACTTCGAAAGGAAAATTTTTTAAACTATAATAAAGTAGAGTTTAGAGCTTACAAATTTCTAGCACCAAAACCTGTTCCATTTCTCAATTTTTGTTTGTAATAACTACTGGTAATTTCTCATTCTCTTTGAGGCTCTGCCCACGCTGGCATCCCCTGTCATCACAAACACCTGTGGCGGTCCTTGGCTTCCAAAGCTGCACAAAGAATCTCCTCTCTCTTGGCATGGTGCTTGGCCCCGACTGACAACGATTGTGGCCGTATCCACAGCTGTTGAAGGAAAGGCCCTTGGGGGCTTTGACATCCTCTGTGCATTTTTCTAAGTCAGAATAAAGAAGACATCTCACTGCTTTGACTGTCCCCAGAAGGACTGGCTATTCATTAAGCAGAAGAATGGTTTTACACCTGCCCTTTGGTTTTTCTGCTTTACTTGCTCTGTTGGTATTTGTATATAAATAGTGCACTTTTTCCCTCCTTAAATATTTTCAGGACCAGCTTTCAAAGGACAGGAACAGAGGTGACCATCACCCTAAAACAGTGGTACTCTGACTTTTTGATCCAGGTCCTGCTTTGGCAGAAGAAAAGACTCTATAGCTTTCCTATTCTTAGCATTTTCACAAAAAAATCATGAAAATTAAGAATTAGAACAGAACCAAATGACATTAAAAATGATAACAATACCAGAATTTTCCAAAATAACCAAAATAAAATCTTTTTAAAATATATTTATTCATTTATGTAACAATAGCAATCAGACACCATGACTCATCCCAGGCCATACTGGTGAGGCACTGATAACAAAGCACATTTTCTATGATTTCAGAAATTCCACCCAAATGCCTCTAAATATGTAAGACTAGAGTTTAGTAACAATGGCAAACATCATGTAACTTGTAGAATTATTATTTTTATTATTATTTAAAACAACAGAAATAAACACTGAACAACTTCGACAAAAATTATCCAGGAGGAGGGAGGAAATTTATTGAAAGGAACATGGAAGCGAAGCCCATGTGTTTGGAAAGACCAGGAACCAAGGAACATCCGTGATAAGCAGAAGCAAAGAATGGAAAGTCTGTTTAGTACACTGCTATCAAGAGGAATATGATGCAGCCATTTCATTTTTGGTCACTGCACTGAGGACTGAAATTTCAGGAAGACTGTCTAACCAGCCTGGCTCAGGTCAGGGCACTATGATTGACAGTGTCACCAAATAGAAGAGAGAACTAAACTCTGTTGACAAAAACACAGATGCCATGGATATATATGGCTACTAGGCTTTTTGGTAGGATGAAAACTAGGCTCTGCAGGAACCTCAAGTGGCATGATCACTTTTAACAACTCAATTCAGATCTTATTTGTAACTCTTAGTAAGTCTTTGTTATGGACTGAATTGTGTTCCCTCAAAATTTATATGATGAAGCCCTAACCCCCAATGTGACCGTATTTAGAAAAAGGGTCTTTAAAGAGGTGATTAAAGTTAAACAAAGTCATAAGGGTGGTGCTCTAATCTAATAGGACTGGTGTCCTTCTAAGAAAAGAAGGAGACACCAAGAATGTGCACACACACAGAGGAAAGGCCATGTGATGACACAGTGAGAAAGCAGCCATCTGCAAGCCAAGGAAAGATGTCTTAGGTAAAACCAAACCTGCCAATACCTTGACCTTGGACTTCCAGCCTTCAGAACTGCAAGAAATACATTTCTATTGTTTAAGCCAGTTAGTCTGTGGAATTTCGTTATGGTAGCCCTGATTAATACGCCCTTGGAATATTTTTTTAGTCTGGGGATTTGCGTGTCTTTTTCAATAAAAACCGATGCAAAGACTAACTTCTTTTGATCACGTCATGGCCTCCACAGCCCTCCAGATGGTTTAGATCTTGCCGTGGCGAATTACTCCAAGAATGCATGCTCAGTCAAGCTGACTTCATCCTGGCAACTGTTCTAACCTTACTTTCATCTAAACCATGGGACAACTTATAAACTAAATAAGATGAATTGTTGACAGTTACCACCAGAGTCATTTTCCTCAAAGATGTTCACAGGCTGAATGGACTTTTGAAAGCCTGAATATAAAATATGCACTAATTTAATTTCATTTAGGGAACAATACCACATGCTATTGTTTGCTATGCACTAAACGGCCTCTGATAATACAGAGAGGAAAAAATGAGATCCAGTTCCTGACCTCAAGGAGCTCAGAATGTAATGGAGAAGGTAATGTGAAAAAAAATTTAAAATCACTGTAATGATATTTATATAAGGGGCTATAGCATCATGTTTTTCAAACTAGAGAATTATTCTACAGAGGTACAAGAAATGATGCCAGAGAATACCCAAATTCATAATGTAAACATGGTTTGTTATGCTGAAACATCCATTGTATTTGAAAACTTGAGGACTAAATTATGTTATTTAACTGGTGATAAATTTTTTTAAAATAATTTAGTCTACCATGCAAAATTCAAGTTGGGATAGCAGGTCCTAGGGTCTATTATCGATCACTTTATTTTGCTATTAAAGCTTCTTGGACGAAAATTTTTCAAAAACACTGAGAGGGACCCGAAGCCTTCAGTCTCTATTCACCCCACTTCTCTCTGTATACTGATAATGTAAAGTGTTATGCTTTTTAATCTTGTGAAGCTAATGACTATAATACCATTTTGGCTTTTAATGATGTTATTCTCAATTGATTTTTCTATAATTCAATGTTCCTTGAAAGAAAAAAATTCTCCTTGCCCTTACTACATAAAGGTCCCCAAAATAATATTAAAAATACATATGCAGATGAACATTCAATCCACTGAAAATGTACAAAAACTTTTTTGCAGAGTATAGTTTTCAATAGCAAAAAAAAAAAAATCTCACTTATCTTTACAAAGATGGTTATCTAAAAAGTATCTCACCTATTAAGAAAAGATAAATTTGGCTAGCATCCAAATGCATTTAGACTTCTTCACGGGCTAAGGACAAGTAGAAAATTATTTAAAAGGAAATGACTAACAGAATTTGCTATCTGAAGTCATACTTTTATCATGCTTATAAAATATCTCTTCAAAGTACATATTAAATTAGATCGACATTAAAATAGTTTCTTCTGAAACAAAAAAAAACTTACTAAAAAAAAAAAGACACCAAACTAGCCAAAGAGAAACTCTTTTTTTGAGCTATTGCTCCTATTGTGCCTTATCCCTTGTTGATCTCACAATATTCTACATTTCCAAGTCTGAAAGTCAGTCAATAAACAGATATTTATTAAGTAGCAGTTGAGTACTGAAATCAGTTCTAAGAGCTGTGAGGAAATAAAGAAAGCAATAGAAGACATGGTCCTAGCCCTATAAGAGTTTTAATTGGAAGAGTAAAATCTACCCTCTGCTTCTTAGAGTCTCTAATGGCAAAATTCTTTTGAAGTCGCTTCAGCATTATATCACATCTTTGACTCTCAATGGAAAGCAGGTTAATAATTCCAGAGAACCAATCAAGACAAACCTGAGTAAACCAACAGGATTACAGTTAATGTGATCTCAACCCCTACTTCCTTCTGAATAAAGAGTTCCATTAACTCATTGAAGGGAGAAGATATATCATACAGTTTACAGCTTATAATTTTAAAAACTTCACATTTCTTATTGAATTAACCAACAAATTGTTCCAGGAACTCTCCTTTGTTTGTGGATATAAAACAGCAATGAGAGTAACTTCTATCTTTACATTTTTCTTATTTGTGACTCTTGTTTTCATCTTCATTTATTATTTCCTCAGCTTTCTTTTCTGGTTTCATTTAATATTGTTTTCTTCCTGATGTTGAGTTTTAGAAATACCAAAGGAAGTAAATAATCTGAAAACATATAAACTGAAAATGTGGGAAGCATCTTCTTAAAAATGAACTTGGATACTCTTGGATACCATTTAGTCATGGTATCCCATGGGCAATGGGAAACTTGCTATGGTACACACCAGTAACCATAAACTGGCAAAAAAAAAACCTCCCTAAATTAATGTTCCAATTTTTATTGACACATTTGATAGGAAAAAATAAGTTATTGTACAATGGTTTTGGTATATGTGTGTTATGTTGTGTTATTTGTTTGTTTGTTTGTCTTAGATGTTAGTGAGTGATATAGATTATAAGGTTAAATCAAGATATGACTGTGAGACAAGGGAAGATCAGGAAGCATAAGAAAAGGGAAATAAGAAATAAGCCATGATGTTTAAGACCAGATGTTTGTACTTGAGCTAGTGTGTTCTTACAACATATTACATCATGAAAAATTCTCCTAGGAGGCAAGACATTGTTGAGGAGGGGATATTATAACCTCAAGCAAACAATAAACTGTGATGTGGCAAACTTCTCTTCTCACCTATATTTTAGGCCACTTTTATACAATATGAGAATAAATTTAGTTGTATTGGAAGTGCCCTACTAATGGATCCACAAAACACAACATGTCACAAGGGGTAGAGTAAACATCAAGAATCTAATGTGCAAAGCTGTGAAATATTTTTTAGAATTCACTATCTTTCTTGAAAAGCATCTACCTCTGTACTATTACTTGGAGCACTTATAGCAACAGTATTGTGGAGCCTGACTGTCTAGATTTGATTCTTGACAGCTAAAATTACTACCAATCTTGGATTTTTTTGTGAAGATTAATTATGATGTGGTATGTGAGTACTTAACATACAGTAATGGCTCAATAAGGGTTACAAAGAAAGACAAAAAGAGGGCAGTAGGAGATGATGATGATGGTAAATGATAGATAGATAGATAGATAGATAGATGATAGATAATAGATGATGGATGGATGGATGGATAGATGGATGGATGGATGGATAGATGGATGGATGGATGGATAGATGGATGGATGGATGGATAGATGGATGGATGGATGGATAGATGGATGGATGGATGGATAGATGGATGGATGGATGGATAGATGGATGGATGGATGGATAGATGGATGGATGGATGGATAGATGGATGGATGGATGGATAGATGGATGGATGGATGGATAGATGGATGGATGGATGGATAGATGGATGGATGGATGGATAGATGGATGGATGGATGGATAGATGGATGGATGGATGGATGGACGGACGGACGGAAGGACAAGAGAGTTTTCTCCTCTTTCACTATTCAATGTTTACTTTTGAAATAAAGGTTTACATTATGTGGACTCCCAAAGATGTTGCCACTTGCGTGAAGTCATAGCTTAAATTTGGAGAATTCAATTTAAAACCTACTAATTATACTGAAAATCTTTTTTGAGTGAAAATGTTAACTAATTGTCTTCTCTTTATTCATGGATTAGGGCAGCCTCATTTTATAGTAGTCAAAACTTACAATTTAAAATCAATACCTTTCATTGTTCTGAAATTTTATTTTTCAAATCAGATTTATGTTTTGGTTGAATAGGTTTCAAGTGGTGATATTAGACAAAGTCTCAACATATTAAAACCTTAGAGAATAAATCATTTATGTACAATTTAAAGCAAAAGAACCTGGGTAAATGATTTTTCTTCCAGTCATTACAGAATAACTAGTACCAGATTTGTCTGCTGCTAAAGACAACTCTAAAACTGGACAAAGTATATAAGGCAACTGTTTTAAGGCATTGGACAGCAGACAGCACAGAGCAATTTTCTCTGAGAGAAGGGAAAAACACCAAGTGAGGCCAAATGGAGATTGGCAAGCTCACTGAGCTGAGGAAATAATGACTGAAGTTCCAGGTGGCTAAAATGATTGAAATTGGTGGGGCAGGGTATTGGAAAGAAGGCGCTGCACAGATAAAGTTTGGGTCAGAAGTAAGGTAAGTATTCATTGCAGGTTCTCGGCCGAGATCTAGGTTGTTCAGGATAAGACTTCATGAGACCCAGAAGAGATTGTCTGCTCTGAGACTGAACCATGATTTTTAAAAAAATATTTTAAAGGACATCTTTAAGGAGATCTCTGAGTGAAGATAACAGAGATCATACAGGACTAACCCTGCCAGAATGTCAGTCAGTGCTAACTCAGTCAGTACTTGGCTGAGTACTTTTGGAAGTACCCTAGAAAGCCCTTTTAGGAGTAAGCATCAGACCTTAAAGTACGGGCCACACTTTCTGACTATGTACAAAATTGAAATAGACTCAATCTAATGAAGAATAAAACTAAGCCTAGTAGGACAAAAGGAGTAGCCAGTAATTTAAGCGTCTACCAAAACAAAACTCAATACCTACTAAAAGAAGAGATTATAATCCAGATTTCCTAAAATGTATCATCCTCAATGCCAGGTATAAAGCTAAAACTTACTAAGCATGTGATTAAGCAGGAAAATGTGACCCATAATCAAGAGAAAATAAAATGTACTCAATAGAATTAGATCCCAAGATGATCCAGATGCTCAAATTAGCAGACAAGAACTTTAAAGTAGCTATTATAAAAATACTTAAGGCCTGAAAGGGAAAGATGGTTTTAATGAGTGGGAAGATGAGGAATCTTGAGGGACAAGTGTAAACTACATTTTTTTTAAAAAAACCCAAATTATTGACATGGAAAGTAAAATATTTGAAATGAAAATTTTACTGGATGAGGTTAAGAGGAAATTGGAGCTGGCAGAAAAAGAAAAGGTTAGTGATTTTGAAGACAAATCAGTAGGATTTATCCAATCTAAAGGACAGAGATGGAGGAAGGGGAAATGAAAGAGACTCAGTTACCTGTGGGCGATATCAAGCATAAATGCAATTTGGATCTCCAGTGGAGAAGAAAAAGCAAGTAATGAGTGGAAAAATTTATTTGAAGTAATAATGGCTCAGAATGCCCCGAATGAATTAAAAACAGCTACTTACATATGTAAAAAGCTCATGTTTTGTAGTTGAATAAATTTTGGACCTCTTCCTATTTCTAGCCCAAGATTCAATCAGTTTTACTCAAAACTTCCCTTTATTATCCTAATACCTAATACTGTCTTTTTTAAAACTATGGATAGTTATAACAGAATAACCTTCAGGATATTTAGAAACTTTCCTTTGATACCATTTTTCAGCAGTTTAAGATCTAGGAGAAAAGCTCCTCTTTATAAAACATAAGTTATTATACAAATATAAAGTATTGGCGTCTCTGTGACATCCAACCCAGCATCAGCATGCAGACTAAGAAAACCACCATGCATTACTGTGAAATGCAGTGATTTGAAAGTTGGGGTGTTACCTTCTTCAAAGTAACTGCAATGAAAACGGCAATCTCCCTTATGTCACACGTTTGGAAAAGAACAAACTCCCTCTTGTCTTCCTATTATAAGTTCAGTTCGAGAAATCTTACTATTTCCCTGAAAATAAAATGTATCCACAAAATTTCTTATTCTCCCTCCCCCAAAATAAAACATCCACACTGTCTTTAAATTTCATGTATAATTGGAGATGTACAGAATCTAGTGCATCTAGAATTATGAAAATTCAACTTTAATCTTACAAAAACCCTGAGGCAAATATCTAACTCATTTAATAGTCAAAAGCAGAGCAGACTCCATCTGACCTGAAACCCTGGTTCTGACCACTATACACACTGCCTGCTTGTATGAAAACACTCTGTGAGCACATCTCTTCACTTTGATAACAATAAAATTTATTTTACCATTAAATTTTTATATGTTAAGCTAAGTTTTGATGACTTTTTAAATCCATTACACCCAAAATCACTGTGCCATCAAAACTAAAATAATCTTCTGAAGATATTTAGGCAAAATAAGAGCTCACAAAATCAGTGAGGTCTAAAACTATTATCCCGCGCAGAATGTATAAATGGTCAATTTTATATTATCTATTTTCAAATTAAAGTACAAGAAAGGACCTCGTACATCCCCAGTAACCTGAATTTGCCCCTACCAAGAGCTCATGGGAGGATGGAGTACATTCGAGTAATATTACATCTCTTAACTTGCCATTATATGTCTTCATAGTACCATATCCCTCCCTTTTGTTGTATTTATCACAGTTTCAATTTTACCTCTGTCCATGGTTATAAAATAAACTCTTTTTCACTTACTAAACTATAAGCTCTATGTTTGATTTTTCTCACCATTTTATCCCCATTATATAGCATAGTGCCCAGTACATGGTAGGCACACAGTAGATAGTTGTAGAATGAATGAATGCTACACTCTCGGCATGTTCTTCTTTCACTGATTCTCTCCATAAAGTTCTTAGGTCATGTGTTAGTCAGAGTTGTCCAGAGAATGAGAAGCAATATTTTATATACGAATGTACATAACTGGAGATTTATTATAGAAATTGGTTCACAGGATTGTGGAGGCCAAGAAATTCCTTGATCTGCCAACTACAAGCTGGAGAACCAGGAAAGCTAGTGGTGAAATTCTGTGCGAGTCTGAAAACCCAAGAACCAGGAGCACCACTGTCTAAGGACAAGACTATATGGACTTTCCAGCTCAAGAAGAGGGAATTTATCTTTCCTTTTCCTTTTTGTTCCTCTTGGGCCCTTGATGAATTGGATGATGCCCACTCACATGGCTGATAGTGATCTTTACTCAGTCTACCGAATCAAACACTAGTCTCTTCCAGAAACATCCTCGCAGACACACCCAGAAATAATGATTTACCAGCTATCTGGGTATCCCTTTGCCCAGTCAAGTTGACACATAACATTAACCATCACGGGCCTCCACTGTGACTCCTCTACTCAGAGATGAAGTTATTCCAGGTCAGGACACTATCCTGGAACTAGGGGAGGTAAATAATTTAGAGCACTTTTACTAACACTTCATCTTATGTACTCGGCATTATTGAAGCCCCATTTTACAGGTGAAGAATCTGGGACTGAGGGAGCCTTAAAGGGCTTCTAGCACAGTCGTAACTAAAACTCCAGTCTTGTGGTTTCTGTTCAGTTCTCTCTTCATGATACCATAGCTTTGAGTAGAGAAAAACAAAATTAGTAACCTGGGCTGGTAAACGGAAGAGGAAGAGACTTGGGGCAGATCATTAAAATGCAGCCATGAGCAGTTCCTGCGACTACCTGCATGAAGCATGCTGAGAAACAGAATAGACTTGGTATTTCATATATAGGACAAGAACTTGCATCTAGAATCTTTTTTATATAATTTATTTAACTTTTCTACTCACTAATAACTTGGCTTTTAAAGGAGTTATATGTATTAATATTTTAATGCATAAATTAAAAGAAAACCTTACACTATTCTTTTTCTTAAACTCCAGGATTATCCTAAACTAGAGCAAAATATGTAAAATTTCATAATATCTGGCTGAGTTTTAAAAATATCAAGAGCATGTTCCCTGGGATTTGCTTGGCTGTGCACTACCATGCTTCTCTAATATGCTTGTGTAATTATTATACAAATTATCGATTTTGCAGATTCATATTCTCTGCAATTTCTCATTGATTAGTCTAGGGTTGATTTTATTGAAGGCTAAACAAGGACCTCCAGGAATTGAGGAGGCACATAAATGAATGCAATTCTGGATTTCATTGTACCTGCTGAGCTTCCTATTATGGTAACTTTGCTAGCATTCGTGAGTGAAACTTCCTAAGTACCAGCATGAAACTGGAAGCTTCTGGCAATTTAAAGAAAGATTTTAAAGTTCAATAATAAAAGTTTATTGAAATCACCTCTGATTTTCTTTTCCTGCCCTTTTCTATGCGTTTGGTTGTTTTGCTAAATTAGGTTTGAGTTTTTCTCGGTTTGTTATAGCACCATATTAATGAGGCCAAAATGTCAGGTTCCATCTCTGTAATGACAAACTGCCCCTCTAAGCTGAGGGAGCTTCCCTGGTAGATGAAAGCAGGGATAAATTTTCACAATACTGGATAAACAATTGTAGAGCCTGAGCACTGAGACCAGCCTCACCTTCGTTTATATAAAATAGCAAATTGTTCTCCTCCATTAAAAAAGAAAAACCCAAAGGAAATTATTAGTGTCATAGAAGAAATGAGGTTGCAAAAAAAGAAAAATTAGAAGGTCCAAAAATGATTAACAGAGAACCATACCATGGTTTACAAGATGGAAATTTTCAGCCATTTGGCTTGAGATGCCCCAGTGATTACTCGGCATAAATGTGCTAAGCAGCTCAGGTTGCACAACAAGTAATTAAAATCTGATTAATTCTTATGGGGTTAGCAAAGGGTGCTGCTTCTTACCACCCCCCCCCACCCCAAACAAATTGGCAATGTACCTGAACATTAAATTTAATTTGTCATTTTGCACATTTCACTGGTTCTATTGTAATGTACTTAGAAACACATTTGCCACTCCATCCTGTTTTGATATCAGTTCTCTGTACACTATACTCCCTACACTATAGTGTAAACATTATAATGTAGATAGGTCAAAATACTTTTAAAATTCTCTCATTTAAGAACATCACAATGAACTAATTGTCATTCAAGATATCAACATTGCTTCTTGGCAGTTGCTACCAGTAGAAAATAATAAAATGTGAATGAACAAATTGCTGTTTAAACAGTAATACTTTTGATAATTAGCAGATGTATTGAGGGATAAACATAGGGGGAATATCTGAAAAGAGAAAAGGGGGATTTAATTTTAAATAAGATTTCCTTTAATGTTTCCCCCATTGTGCAAAAGTCCATCTTTAATTCATATTACAGCCAGTAATTTGTAATGCTGTGTCAAAATAGATATGCAAAAAGGATAGGCATTTGAATTTTAAATATGAGCCCTAAGTTTGAATTTAATATAGTGCCCTGACTGAGTTCTGTATGTGGATTAGGAATTTTGAATCTGTTTTGAATGTCATAAGGATCAGCAATCATGCATAGTGTTATCATTGTTCATTATCTACCACAACTTGTGAAAAGAACATGAAATGGCATTAATCATTATTTTTTACTACTAATAATATACTTTCGATGCAAATTTTGCCATTTTCTAAATATCTGGCAGAAGGACATTCTCCTTCATCACACCTGCAAACTATCCCTTCTTCTTTATTCTTGATTTGCAGCCAGAAGTCTTAGTGACTGATGTGCATGATAAAATACATCCCCCACAAAGGAAAGGTTTAGACCTTACAACACTAAAGGAAATTTGAACTCCTTACCCCAAGCCTGAATGCCTAGAATCATAAAATCATTAGGCTCCAAGGGACCTCAGGAGTCATCTAATCTAACCACTTATTTGTCAGATAGTGAAATAAAAGCCCATTTGGTAAGTTGATTTGCCAAGGTCACCCAGCTGCTTAAAGATAGATTGGACAATGGAAACCTGAATTCAGGCTGAGCGTTTTTCCCAATGCACAAAATGAGCAGAATAACATCACCCTTAGAAGCAAAGGCTTTGGGACTGAATCCTGATTCTGCCAATTACTTGCTTTAACTTCTTCATCTGAAAAATGTGTAAGCTAATAGTACAGACTTTGTCATGCCATTGTAAGGATTAAATTATATAATGAACATAAAATACTTAGCTCTAGGCTTGGAAAAAAGTAAATATTCAATAAATATCAACAGTGGTTACTATGATGAACTCACATTGCCCAAACAAGAAATTTTGTCCATGTAAGTAACATACATCTCCCACTCTCCCCACATATATATTTATAATTTATAATGCTGTGTAAAATTGTGTGTGTGTGTGTGTGTGTGTGTGTGTGTGTGTGTGTGTGTTGTAAAACCCACAACCCAGAGTGGACTTTGATCCTGCTATGACTTACCTGCTGAAGCCTGGTGATAACAAACTGGATCCCATGTGGCACATGAGGAAATCTGCCAAGCATGACTGGACAACAGCTCTCAGTTATCCCAAACTAATAATTTATAAACCATAATGGAAAGCATCATTGTGTTTCAACATTAAACAACCTTGTAGAATATGTAGGGAAGACACTCTTGAATCCATTTAACAGAGGGGCAAATGGAGGCCCAGAAAGGTAATGAGTGATTGGTGCCAGTGTTTGAAAAGTCCAGTGGTAAGAGTCCACTGGGTAAGAGCTAAGGATGGCTTTAAGGATGCCAGACTCCGGTACCGTCTCCAAGATTCCATCCCTCTCTCACTCAATCTCTCTGCTCTGTTTTTCCCTCTTTTGGGTAGGCTCAGCTCCCATGGTGGCCCCAGCACCTCCAGGGTTATATCCTATATCTCGGCAACGTCGGTTTCTCTTTCCAACACTCTGCCAAAGTCCCAGGGCAAAGCTTTGTTGGTCCATCTGGGTCACAAGGCCATTCTTGAGCCAGTCACTGTGGCCATAGGCTGACTGGTCAAACCCAGACTTGGGAGTGAGGAAGAGGAAGAGTCATCCACCCAAAGCACATGGACAAGCTTGAGCAAGGAATGCTTCCCCACCAGAAAAGCAAGGTATAAATTTGCAAGAAGGAGAGTTATACCAGGAAGGCAAAACCAATAATTCTCACTAACTCCAGGATTTTTGTTAGGCTCATAAGAGGCAACATTTTTGCCAGACCTCTATATGCCAAGACCCATGTTAATGGCTCTATATGAATTAACCCATTTAAGCTTCAAAACAACCCTGTAACCTAGATAGTAATATTACATGCATATTATAGTTGAGGTAACTGTGACATATAGAAATTAAGTAACTTGCCCAAGGTCATAAACCAGGGTATGAAAAACCAAGATTGGCAGCCAGGCCATTAAATTCTAGAGCCCATGCTCTTAGCTCTTACCCAGAGCGCCATGCCACGCAGGGTGTGTGGGCACATTTGGTTAGATCTCTTGGCACAGCAGAGGAGGGGTTCAGAACTACCACCAGTGGTCCTCCACTTCCAACATTCCTATATCTCTAAGAAAATATTGAAAAATGATTGGAAAGAACCAGTGTGAAGCTATGCTCAAAAATTCTCCTGCCCAGAGCATCACATATGGGCCTTCCCAGGACACTTGTATGTTTTTTGGTTCAGCCCTGAGTGGATTAGAAGAAAGACCTAGAGCCAGTCAAAAAAAAAACATCCTCTCTATTGATTTACATCCCCAACGTCCTGATACAAATGACCTCAGTACCTGACAGAGATCCTGCAGTCAGTCAGCTTCTTGGGATAAGGGAAACCAGGAGCAGCTTTATCTGTCTGGTTTCATCTGTATCTCTAAAAGCCCGGTTGGGAAGTCACTCAACACAGCCAAGAGGATATGCTCCAACAGTGGGTCCTATGAATTCAAAAAGTCTTCTGTTAACAAACAATAAAAATTTAACTTCAAAGAATAAACCAAAAAAAAAAAAAAAAGGTGGCGGGGGAGGGAGGGGGTACTTACAGGCTATGTTTTTTTAATAGCAAAGAATTTCTAATTACAGTTATACAAAAGGCACTTTAAAGATTCCAGAACTAATTTGGTTGTGTTGATGCAGAGCATTACTTGGCAACTTTTAACACAAGTGTATTTAAGTATATTTGGCCATGTTTACTTGCATGTTCCTAAATTAAGCCTGAATAACTAGTTGATATATACATAGTACAAAACAGCTTGTTTGTAACAGGAAAATTATTCAATCTATCTTCTTTTATAACTGAGCTTCCACAGCCTTGATTTATTGGTGTAGTTCAGGAAATTTGTCCCACATAGAGTTATAGGGAATCACTTTCATTTGTATGCTAACTACTTTTGATTTTTTTTTTTTTTTAGCATCGTCAGTGGCCTTGAGGATTGATTTTCAGTCTAGCTAAACCAGTTTGTATTATACATATTCCCCAATAGAAAAGAGATTTGCTTAGCAGACAGTACACTTCATGGCACAAAGAAAGTTCTGATTCATTCCATCGACATTTGAAAGTTTCCCTGGAATATGCCACATGAGCAAGACTTCTGGGGTTTGAAGGAAAGATTATAACCACAACACCCAAAATGAAATTAATTCTTTAATGAAATGACACATATACTCATAGTAAAGGTATAGATAATGGCTAAACAATTCCTCAAGAATTTAGGTTCTAGGGTCAAAACTCCAGGATTTGAATCCTGGCACCACCACTGACCAGTTATGTGACCCTAGGCAAGAAATGTAACCTGCCTAAGCCTCTATTTCCACACTCAAAAATCAGAGCCACTAACAATGTCAACAACACTGAGTTACTTGAGGGATAAATATAATGATGCATGTTTAACACATTTAGCATGGTTCTTGGCTTATTAGAAGTCATCAATAAATATTATTGTTATTATTATTATTATTATTATTATTTAGTTGTTGTTGTTTGTTGTTAGAGCTGCAAAGGAAATAAACTCAAAGATACCTCTCTGGCCACCTAATACCAAGTAACTTAAGGGGAATGGAATACAGAATCACCAAAAAAATCAACAATTTCCATTCAGCCCACTGTGATTCTCTACACACGGGCTAAAATTTATTCTTTTGATTGTGTTCAACCCACTCTGTCACAATGTCCCAGTCAAGAAATGAGGTAAAATCATTATTTCCAAGCTTCTTTCAGTTAATACAGCGGTAAATTTTTATTCATTTTAGAAGTTTCCTTCCTGACCCATATCGCACTGTATCTTAATCGTAGAAACAAGGCCTTTGCCCTACATTCTGCCCTTCTGTATCTTCTGTCACCCACACCAAAACCACCAATTTTCCCCAAAAATCTTGTAGCGTTACTAGTTGTAACTTAAAATCTGAGAGTGGGCTTTACAGTTTACTTGAGGCGGGTTCCGAATGCAGTGCATTTCCCATCTTTGTCCCCAGGCCTTGTCAAGGAAAGTAGGAATGCAGGGAAAGGTCTTCATGGTTTACAATATGTAACAGACATTCCCTAGTTTCTGTCCATCTGTCCATGCCCTTTTCTCTAAGGACAACAACTGGATTTTCATCTGGGAAGTCCCTCTAGCTCATTGCATACAATTACATTGAAGATGTCTATTAAGATCCCTACTTCTCCTGGACAAAGAATGGACATATGACCTTTACTAGTTTCCTGAGGGTCTAAAACAAATTACCACAGACTTGGTGGCTCAAAACAAGAAAAAAAACTTACTGTCTCAAAGTTAAGGAGAACCTAAACCCAAAATCGAGCTGTCAGCACAATTGGTTTTTCCCGGTGGCTCTGAGGGAGCAACTGTCCCATGTCTCCCTTCCTATTTACTGTGTTGCTGGCACACTTTGGTGTCCCTTAGCTTGTAGACATATCACTGCAATCTCTGCCTCCATGTCACATCACTTCCTTCTTGTCTTTTTGTCTTCCCCTTTCCTGCTCACATAAGGACACTCTCATCAAGTGAAGGGCCCCCTCTAAACCAGTATGGCCTCATCTGTACCTTTACCTTAATTACATCTGCAAAGACTATTATTCCAAATAAGCTCACACATTCTGAGGTTCTAAGTGAACGTGAATTTTGAAAAACCATTATTCGACCCATTCTATGACCCAGCATAGGCCA
>NW_006437736.1:9850352-9853147 GCF_000325575.1 Pteropus alecto | reverse complement strand
CTGGAAAACCAAAAAATTGAACTATCTGCAACACATTCATTCCACTGGCAGAATTCTAAAGAGACTGCCCACTGGATTCTATTATATACATCCCAGAAACCTTCCTGGTCCCCTTTTCATGGTTGAGCTATTATTCAAAGTCTCCTCCTCCATTCTGCGCATTACCCAGTATCTTGCCAATAACTTCCCATGTAGCTTAACAACGTTCCGCTACTAGAAACCAAAGAAGTCAAAATCAGAGACTGTAACATCTGAACTAGCGAAGTGTTGAAATGTAGAAATAAAACAATGAGATTTCAAGGCTTGTTTTTTACACTTTCTACTGACTAAATATTCCTTTGGTCACAATTCCTCCACCCATATAACTTAGAAGATTTTATTTCTGGAAGCTTTACCTGCTGTTCTAGTAATTTTTCCAGAACTTTTTAAAGTTTATGCAAGTGTATAGGTGATAGCTCCTGTCATCCTTCCAAATTCTGAAAATGCTGACAGACTGACTAAACTAAGAAGTTATCTGATAATCCTAGGACAGACTAATTAAATCCTATCCATTAACATTTTTGGCTTAAAAAAAATGATAACTACACTAATTAGCCCATTAGAAAACTTTCATATCTCATTGTGCTAAATGAGAAAAGATTCCTTATAATCGTTTCTACAAGATTTCAAGTGACTGCTGTGGACATGATTTAACTGCAGGAAATGTCATTACCTTCCAAGTCCCATAACCCACTTAAGTACTATGAAGTTCCGACCTGAACAGCGAGATGGAGTAGGGGCTGGATGGACTTCCCAGAACCATAGCTCATTACCACTGCACTGCAAAGTTTTTTGGAACATAATGAGGCTTTGAAAGTGAAATCAATGTGGCCTCTGACTTCCTACCAGATCCCACACTGTCTCAGGACACAAGGAAACCAAAATGCTAACAAACAAGGATAAGATTGAACAATTAAAAACATTGTGAACTTCTGAAGACATCATGGAAGCTATATCATTTGTTTATGAAGAACACTTTGGCATTTTCAGATAAGCATTTATTTAAATAAAATCCCTAAGGTTTTACTAAATGTCAGGCAATGAAATTAAAATGTCAATATATGGCAGAGAGATCAAAATAGAATTAATAAATAGAGGTAAGTTACTCAAGTCAACACAAGTTAACCAATCTTTGTGGATCCCTACTATGTGCAAGGCACTGTAGGAGGTCCAGCAGGGGAGACACAGATGAACAAGAAGACACTCTGACCCCCAAAGAGTTTATAATTCAGTACAGAGGGTAAGAGAAGAAAGCAAATTCCAGAAATCCAAGGGGAAAAAAAGTAAATTCTATAAGAAAGCAACAGATAAAATGTTAGAGGTAAAAAGATTCCATCATTTACAAAGATTAGTGAAGGCTTTCATAGAAGTAAAAATAGGGATGGTCCTTGACTGATAGATATGTAGAAAAGATTAATTGACAGTCAACCCAGGCAAAATCAAAGAGAGAGGAAAACTCATGGTATATTCAGAGGACTGAACTTAGTTTAGTTTTCCTGAGATATAGGACTCGGTCAAAAGGGACACCTGGCTGGAAAAGTGGATTGGAGCTACCTAAGGAGTGTCTTATAATAGGTGCAAGGTCTTTTTTATTCATGGAGGGCAATGGGGAGTTATTGAAAGTTTCTGCCAAGGGAGAACCCTGTTCAGAACTTGCTTTCGATAGATTAATCTGCAGGCAATGTGAATGGTAAACAGGAGCCAGAGAGATTAAACAGTTGGGAATCTGACTCAGTTTTAAGCAGAAGAGTTTAGAAAGAAAGCAAAAAAGGAGGGTAGGAGGACACATGTGCAAGAGATAAGACAACGTCCAAAGCCATAGGAGAAGTTCTCAATCCTGGCTGCACAGTAGAATCTCATGCATAATGTTATTAAAATACTGAACCCGATGAGAAGTTCCAAAATGGCATAGATGATAGAGGCTCTGTTCATCCCTCTGGAGACCAAATCAAAGTGTGACGGAAACAAGGAGCAGCAGCAAGGAAAAACCACCTGAGATCTTGATGAATAAGTCATACAACTAGGGAGAAATCCAAGAAACCACCCTGCAACAACAGAAGGTAGGACAGGGCAAGTACGCAGGGTTGCCTGGTCTCGAGCAGCTCAGACAGAGGCTGCAGCAGCGGCAGACTCCTCTTAAAGGAGCCATAACCACGAGCAGATTTTTGCAGTGACAGACCTGCTCGCTCTGAGCACCAGTGCTCGATTGGCTGCGCAAAGAGGGCACGAGGGACTTACAGGGAGATATTGTGGCCGAGGGGACACTTGTTCTGTACAAACTTACAGGGAGATATTGTGGCCGAGGGGACACTTGCTCTGTACAAAAGTGCTGGTGGTATCCACTGTTCCCCGTTGAGCCCTCCCCTTTCCCAGTGCTGGTGGTATCCACTGTTCCCTGTTGAGCCCTCCCCTTTCCCAGTACAAGGACACAGCGCTGCCGTCGTGAGGTCATCAGACTGGATAACAGAGGTCGCTCTGCCCAGAGAATTCCCTGAAACCCCGCCTCCCCCAACTTGCAGCCCCACTGAAGCCACATTTAGGTTTATTATCAGCGATCAGGTGCTCCTTGCTGAGCAGCGCCTAGACTCACATTGGTGGCAGCTGGCCTCAGTTTCTGGTGTGGCCTTTTGAGGCAACTATAAACACAGCATCTGTGGATTGCTTGCTGAATCTCAACAGGTGGCGCTGGAGGGGCAGAGGCTTGAGCTAAATTTGGCCTGTAGTGAGCCCCTCTTGGGACTGTGTCACTGGTCACC
>NW_006437736.1:9833343-9849556 GCF_000325575.1 Pteropus alecto | reverse complement strand
CTATCAAGCCCATATTACAGGAAATGTTGAAGGGACTTCTTTAAGAAGAAAAAACATGTATCAAAAACAGGAATAAAGAATGGTAACAACTACATTCCTATCAATAAGTACCTCAAATGGAAAAGAATTAAGTGCTCCAACTAAGAGTGGATGAATGGAAAGGAAAACAAGATCCCTGGATGTTGCCTATAGGAGACTCACTTCAGATTAATAGACACAGACTAAAAGGAAGGGGATGGAAAAACATATTGCTTTGATGGACCTAGAAGGGTAAATACTGTATAATTTCACTTACATAAAATATCCAAAATAGGCAAACTCATAGAGATGGAAAGTGGATTAGAAGTTTTCGAGGGCTGCAGGAAGGAGCAAATGGGAAGTCATTGCTTAATGGTTACAGAGTTTCTGTTTGGAGTGATGAAAAAGTTTTGGAAATAGTGATGATAGCTGCAAAACATTGTGAATGTGATTAATGCCACTGAATTATACACTTAAAATGGTTCAAATGGTAAATTTTATGTTATATATACACACACATATACATATGTATATATGTTATATGCATGTTTATGTTATATATGTTATATATACATACATATAAATATGTATGTATATAGCCAAATTAAAAAGAAAACAAACTCCATTCCTACCATGTGAGTGGGGTTTCCGAGCCATCTGCTCCTGTCCCTGGCTCTACACTTTACTTCTAGACTGATCCCATTCCCCACATGGTAATCCCTGCACTCCAACCCAAACTCAAAGTGACACCAAGGAGACACCAAGACTTTATTGTACCTGGATACCTCAAATTAAAACATTGGGTCTTTAACCCCAGTCTCCAGAATACTTGGGTTGTCACATTCCCTTAGACTGATTGCAAGACCACCATTCCCTCTGCCAGGAATGCTGCATTGTCCACTTCACCCAAGCAATCCCAAATGGGTCCAAGCCAGAGGGTACTCACAAAACTCAGAATCCTAGCTTTTGCGACATTATCAAAAAGACCCACATTCGTCAAGCCAACACTTTTAAGGGCAGGAGGCAAAAAGTCTATTGCGAACAGCAGTAGGGCATCTTAATGGCCAGAACACGAGACCGAAAATGACAAATATGAATGGAGTGAAAGTACGAGTCCTCCTGTACACATTCTCCCCTAGAAACTGAAAGAGTCCAGCTTGATGTTTTCTACAATGACAAACTGTTGTGGGCAGACTTTCCAGACTAATCCAAGACCTCTGAGTCCCTCTATACAATTTGTCTACTGTGGTGACTTAATTTCATGTTTTTAGTTTTAAGAAAAGGGATTTGGATAAATGTTCTAATGCAGTAATTAGTAGTTACATTAATAGCATTGATTTCCCATTATGTTGTCCCATTATTCTAATTATATTTCTCTTTAGACAATTTTTCAGACTGTAATCTTCTACTTGGATGAGCCGATACCCTGAATAACCTCCCCTCTTCACTGTGCACCCAAATTGGTAACGAGTCCTGTGCTATTTAACCTCACATCACACATTTTTTTAAAAATCACTCCAAAGAATCCTAGATAAATGTCCTCTCTTGAGCAATTTCCTCCAGGACTCAGGACCAACATTGCAGTAAACAAAGCATGTGGTCATTTGGCAGGGCTCTCCACACAAAGCTCTTTGACATCCCACTAATATGCCTGAAATTCTACCCTCAGAGCCCTGTTAGGGAATCTTTGGGAGTTTTCAGTCTTTCATATTTGCTGAAAAGAGGAAACCATATCAAGCAATAACTTGGAGAGAATGCCCCTATCAAGAGCCTATGAAATGCACCAGATACTCTTGGATTAGAGATAACACTTGTATACTACCTACTCTGATTTGGGACACTAATCTAAGTGCCTTACCATATATTAACTCATTTAATTCTTCCAAAAACCTCTATGAGATAGATAATATTATGATCTCCATTTTACAGATGAGGAAACTGAAGCTCATTCAAGATCATCTAGCAAATAAGGGACACAGCCATGGTTTAAACCCAAGCAGGGTTTGGCTTCAGGATTCATGTTCTTAACCTCTGCTATTCTGATTTCTGATACATTTGTTATTCAATCATCTCACAGGGCAGGTATTTTATACCTGTTTGGACAGATGAAAAAGGTAAGAGTCAGATAGGTTAAATAACTTACCCAAAGGCACACAGCTAGTAAGCACCCCAGTAATGATGTAAACCCAAGTGTGTCTGACTCTAGAGACCTGTTCTTTCCCTTCTACTGCCCACTCAAAAATATATCACAACATCCAACCATGACGGCTATTTAGCAGCAAGACCTAAACAATTGGGAAATGAGAAATAATGTAAGAAGCCACATGACCTACTAAGGAAAAGAATGGCAGATAGATATGGCAGAGCCCACTAGCTGATCGACAAAACTATTTCCTCTTCCTCCTAGGCATTTCTCTAAGTGGAGAGGCTCTGAGAACCTAGAGCAGGGAGAAGCCACAAGAGAGAAGGAGACCGGGCTCCTGATTGACCATGATTGAGGCTGCCCAACCAGGCACAGACACAAAAGTTGTGGCAGCAAGAAGTAAACTTGTACTGTTTTAAACCATTAAGATTTTACACTTATCTCTTATAGCAACTAGTATTACTTTAACTATTATAATAAGAAATTGAGTGCTGTCATCGAAAACTTAAATATGTGTCATTGACTTACAGTTGGGTTTGGGGAAGAAGAGAAAGAAAGAACTCTGGTTGGAAAGCTGGAGGTCATGTGATATGTACCCACAAAACATTTGGTCAAATCGTCCCTGCAGTAACTTGGAAAATAGCTCCCATGCCTACTGCCTTGCACTCCAAATGAAATTGGCTGCTATTGGAGGTTTTGAGTAGCAGAATGATGTGATCTGATCTTATTAGATGGACCACTCTGGCTGCTGTGTTGAGAATAAACTGGGGGTCAAGGGTAGACATAGGATAACCAGTTATCCACAAAGAGTGAATTCGTGGGATTAAAGCATCCCTCCACAGCCCAGAGATGCATGGTTTCTTAAAGAATGTTTCTGAGCCACCAGGCCAAAGTTACTACCACTCGTTCTGAGAATACTATTATTTATGATCAATAACTGGTTTTGAAAACAAATTAAGTATGGAGAAATGCATGCATCACAGTATTCAAGTTTCCTCTTTGTTAAAAAATTTCTTTCACGTGGTCTTATTTACATTAAAAAAGAGATTCCACAGATGTCCAATTTATTTAAAGATAACTTAAATATGTAATTTTGTTGCCTATAGAATTATGACTTCTCTAAATTTTGGATGCATGAAAATAGAAATGATCCTTAGGAGTCTGCCAGCTGCGACAACAGCTGAGAAATTTATACTTGGCCCTCCTGAGATAGACGTACACAGCTCACTTCTACCACTGAAACTCCCCAGGGGACATGCATGAAGCTTATAAAGCCAGGTAGCAGGAAAAAACACCTTAAATGCTTCAATTTAACATCTCTCCATACCATCTCTCATGTAAGCCCAGAACCATGCTCCTGCATGGATACACTACATCTGTTTTCCAGTTAGAAATGGCTGAATCAAGTTTACTGTACTCTGCTTATGGTTGTTATCACATACTAGTCAAATTCCAAAAGAGTCACAGGGCCGGGAATGGGATGTTTAGAAAACTATGATGAAGTAGGAATTCTAGCAAGCAGTATTTATCCTTCACTTACAGCAAAATTCCAATCTGACCAATAGTTAGAGAGCAACCACAGCCTTCCATGTACTTGATTCTGCTTAATTGCCTAACCCTGAGGGTAGGCTCATTCACAACTTGTTTCTGATCGATGTCAATACCGAATTTACATCGTAGAAGTTCACGCTTTTGCGATAGGGATCATTTGAAAATTTTTTTTAAATTAGAGTAGATAGCCAGGGAGCCACAGGTTTTTTCAAATGGAGGGAGGAAAGACCCTCTTCCACATCAGTATTCAGATGCCACGCACATTCGTCAGTAATGAAATGATCCCTTGAAGGTGCTGAGAAAGAAAAGGCAAAATGGGACACCCACTGTTTTCCTGTTTGCTGAGCATCATACAAAGGTAGAGTTAGTCGTTATTGAAATAACTTAAACTGTGGAGAAAATATCAAAATAAGCCTATTACACTAGGACCCAACCATTACAGCCAAGGAAATAATACAATAAATCCTTTGAAATGAAGAAATACAGCAAAAGGCACTTGAAAACTGAGAGGTGTTTTGTCACTAAATTGCAGCATTAATAGTGCAATTGCTAAATTGTATATTTCTTTGATGTTCCTTGCTAAATTGTATATTTCTGACGCTCAAAATGAATATTAGGAAAATCATACTTATTTTATACAACTCATTAGCAGAAAGGAAGAAAATGAGATGATGTTTTAAAACCATAAATCTCTTTTATATAACTAACTGTGAATCTGATGATATTGGAACAGGGAAGCAAATCGAAAGGGAAAGAATGATTTTAAACTGCATTATAATCTTGGGTATAAATGAACTATTATCTCATCAGTAGAGGAAATGTCCTTTTTAGAATACAATGCTAAATGTAGACAATATTCCTTCTCTGATAACGATAGAAAACTAGGAATCATGGAAGATTTCTTTTTTCATCAACAGGACACTGGTGTCATTTCTGTATACCTATGCTCTTTTTCCCCCAATTTTTCTTCCCTACAGATATACCCATTTATCTGAACTAACGAAATACCACTTAAGTTTACTCTACTTAATAAACATGACAAATTCAAAGAATTTAAAGGAAATTGGATGCTCACAAGGACATTGCTCCATAGCTGATTATCGGCACCATTTTCAGACTCTCGTTAATGCTTCCCTGGTATTCTAGATGTCTGTTTACCCAATCTCATTTCAATTTGTTTAAGGAAGTTGAAGTCATGACTCAGCTATAATGTGACAGCACTTGAGTATTAAACAAAAATGCAAATCTAGCAGGATATCACCAATGGGATATAGCAAGCTCATTTTTCTTCATATCATTTCTACTTCAATCTCATTGGTTTGGGGGAGCATTTATGTAGCACATGGTCATGTTTAAACTTTATATTATTACTCTTAAGCTACTCCCACATTATCAGTCAACCTGAAGGCCTAATTCTAAAATCTGTTGGCTTAGAGTCATGTGTAAACACTTAGGAAAATATTTTTTGCCACGCCACTACTGTATTGAAAAGGAGAAAATGTGCCATTCTAAAGCTCTCTGTTCTGTCTGCGCCTAAAAGTGACTGCTAGGTTTCAGAGTTCCCAGTGTCTTCAGGTAGAAGCAATGAGTCTTTCTCATCTTTCTTATTTTTTTATGCTAAATACTGCATAATTATGTCATTAACCAACAGAAAGAAGGGGTACAGAGTTGTCTTCAATTGGGTCTTTGGGAAAGGAAGCATTTGGGAGTTGATCTCAGGGAACGCCGTGAACAAATGCGGAAGGGTGAGAGAGGGAAGAAAGGAAGACTAGGAAAAAGTGGGTTAATGAGAGGACTGCCGTGTGGTCAACTGGGACTCTATGCCACAGAGGACTCTCCGAGAGATTATGTAGAAAACACCTCAGACTTGTAGAAGGGCAAGGAAACAGAGAACTAATCTTTCTGTTTCTAAACTTCAGTGGGTGAAGGTCTCTCCTGGGGCACTAACTCCTTGGCACTGTCCGTCTGCCCTGTATTGTAACTGAACACATTTCAGTAGCCAGAGAACACTCTGGGTCAGAGAGATACAGCAAGACACCAGTAGGCAGAGGAAATTCTATGCTGGTGACCTCTTAGAGAGCCAAGGGAATATGGTCAGGGACTGCTAGCAAATGCTACAGCATTCTGAGACAGGATGATGACAGACTTGGTTTGAATCCCTGCTTCCAGTGTGACTTAGACACATTATCGGAGATCTCTGAACCTAGCTTTTCTATAGAACGAGGTTTATGATGCTGATCTCTCAGGGTTATAAAGATTCAATGTAATATGATATTTTATATAAACTCCCAGCACAGGACTAAGCATGCAGTAGGTGCTCAATAAACACTAGTTCTTTTCTTTGTGATGATTATAATTTCTATTAATTATGATGCACAATAAATATTCTCCAAATACTGCACCTCCATGAAAAGTTAGACAGCCTTGCCCATGCTCCACAACTTTGCCCATGCTCCACCTTGCCCCCACAATAGGTGGGCTAGGATAGGGAGCAGCAGGACTCTCTTAGACTCCACTGCATCACTTCTTAGCACATTTCCTGGACATACACATTTCATGACATTGTGTGCTGGATACAGTCAGGCAATTCTCTGAGAAATCCCAACTAAAGAGCAGGGGGTGCAACAGAGAAATGGATCCTCATCTAAACTCACCAGAATCCCTTAAAAGAAAAAAGTCACATGATAAAAAGTCTGTGGGCTGTGGATATTGACATTACCTAAGGGAGACGCTGACTCTGATGTCCATTAACCTTAACACTGAGATCCATTCTTGCCCCTATCCCTCCAGCAAAGCTCTGATCTCCTGGGCTAATGATGCCACCAGGCTTAATCATCTTTGTCCCAACCCCTAAACTGTTATTCCTACAAGGTGAAAGAGACTTAACAGTAGCTGCTGTCAGGTAGCCCCAACTGTTAAATAAAAGAAGTACTAAGTCCATTGATTTTGTATCATGCCTAGCTTTTCATAGTCTAGTCCTATTTAGTTTCCTCTTGCTGTTAAAAAAAAAAAAAAGTATTTTAAAAACAACAACAACAACAACAACTTATGCCCCCAAGGTACTCTTTAGCAAAACGAAGTCTCCTTATATCTGGGTTCTTTTACCACCTGCAAAGTGTCAATAAAGCCCTTACTTCAGTATACCATCAGGCTATATGGCCCTAGCTCCTGTTTGTATACATGGCTAAACATCTCTAAACTCTTCCTCCCAACTCCGTACTTACAAATAATGTCCCAGGGAAGAATCAGAAATGAGAGCAATATATTCTCTTCTATCCCTATGAGCTCTACTCCTAACATTTTACAACAGAATTGGAAGAAGGAGAGAAGGAGGGCAGAGAATGGAGAATCACGTTATCCATGAGTTTATTGTATTGTGCATTTATTTGCACAAAGTCAATCATCTTTCTATCACATTTGATACATGAAGAGTACACTTACATATATCTATTATTTTACATAGGAATTATTTCTATGGCCCTAAACTTTACAAAAGGAAATGAATAGTTAATGAAAATCTACCCACTTGGTGAGTGTTCATATCTCATTCTGATGTGGCCACATGTCTGAATGATAGGCTGAATTATAAATAGTTGATGCTCTGGTCTAATGCTCCAGTGTCTAAAGAATTGTTGCCTCCATAAACATTTTATATGTTGCACTGTAGGAGTGAACCAATTAAAAAGTTTTGCTAATTTGAATCCTCCATATAAAGTATCTCATGCAAGAAGTTAAATATCTTTGATGCCTTAGACTGCTGGGTGAGCTAAAACTTTATTCTAATTGGCTTTGTAATCTCTTTAAATATACATTCCTATGATGTTTTGCTCTTACATTTATGCTAAATGAATATTTGGACATCATTAAGGAAGAATACTTGCTGAACTTTTTGCTCCCCTTTTGTAAAATAAAATTTCAGGACAGACTTTTTAATTTGTTTTGGGCCTCCTTTTTATTAAGTTTGTTTGCATTTCTAACTATTCCATTCTGACCTCCCTGGCATCATTGTGAAAAAATGCTTTGAGAAAAAGCTGATAGTTATGTTTCATGAAAGCCAAAGTTCTCCTTGCAAATTAAAATTACATTCCACTTTGCTGAACACTAAGAAAATCGGCTTTGGAAAATTACCTCGGCCCTAAAGATTGGGCTGCCACTTACCAGTCAAACCCTGTTCCTTTAACGCGCATCTGTGAGCAAACATGCTTGGCTCTGACTCACACTATACTGAACTAAATCTCATTAATAGACTTGGCCTAAAGAAGCACTTGAAAAGACAGCTAATCATGTTCTACATGATAGGAAATGTCACACAAAATCAGAACGGAGGTGAATTTTTGGACAAGTACTTCCATCAGAGGACTGCACCATCTTCCAAAAAATAGTTTAGAATGTGTCAAGGCTGGTCTTCCAACTGTTCCTAGCACTTAACTGAAATTTTTCACAAGCCACTTTTAAGATGAAGACCAGAAGAAAAAAGGAAGAGGAGAAGGTGGCAGCTTGCATGCAACAGAGAGAAAAGGATCAGTAACAATAGTCCAGGCACCGCAGTGGGCACTGGAGTTATAGATGTGAGTGGGAAGCCAATCCTGCCTTCCAGGGACTTGCAATTTTAGAGAAGAGACAGATCGATAAAATGAAATAAAACAACAAAAAAAAGCAATTACGAAACAATAAAAGCTACTTGTATTGTGACTGAAACAAACAAAGAAGCACTAAAGTCAGCTGGGGGGTAGTCAACATCTTACAAAGGATTAATATTTGAACTGAGCCTTCGAGAATGAGTAATTCAGAAGACAAACGTGGGAAGGACACTGCAGGCTGAAGGAACGGTGCTGGCACATTTGTTATTGCCGGAGCAGAGGTTCAGGAGGCTGGAAGGAAGAGGTGAGGCTAGGCAGGTAACATGAGGCCATTCCAAGAAGGACTTCGAGTGCCTTGAAAAGAAACTTGGATTTGGTTCTGCAGTTAATCTAGAATCAATTAAGATTATTGTGTTAGGGAATAGCATGATTATATCTAATCATCAGAAAAATCTCTGTGTTCACAGTACAGAGGAAAGATTCAAGAGTTGCGAGAATGAAGTCAGGCTGATCTCTGAGAAGGACTGGATCCCTACCACAAATACAGCTACACATTTCATAGGCCATGCCTTTTAATATTCTCCAGTAGAGGTCTGTGGCAAGATGCAAAACCCAGATCACTAGAAGCAAATTTTATGAGAGGCCATCAGGTCCAAATTAAGGCTCTCTGGTTAACCAGCTTAAGTCTGAAAATAAATTGTAGAATTTAGACTTTCCATAGATTCTCATAAACATTATTTCTTAAGTCAAGTGTTAGATAAATTTTGGATAGCTGTGAATCAAAGGTTCTACTCCTAGCCTTTTCCTGGCACACGTAGATTCCTGGTAGCTGATTAAGCACATGCACATGCTATAATTTCAGTGCCATACTGTCTGTGACAGATCTAACCTTCCCAGTTATTCAGATCGTAACTCAGTATCCCTTGATATATTAAAAATGGTAAACTCTGATTTTCCTTCCTTGTCAAATCCTGACTTATCCAGGTATTATCTTGCCTTTATCCAATCTCAACTTCTCAACAACCCAATAAGTCTAATTTGTTTTCTTTGAGCACTTTTGGCAAGAAATATTAAGAAAAACATGAAGGAATAAAGCTCAAACTACTACATGTCCTTATTTATCTTGCTAAAAGAAAGTTAAGTAAGGGAGAATTTAGAGTCTCCATAGCACTTAGACATGGATGTTGCATTGGCTAGGTCTTCATTATTCGGTCATACTGTTGATCTGTCTAGTAACATAATGCCCGAGACACTGGGTGGTTTATACGCAGTAGCTATAACAGTAGAAACAGAAGTTTAGAGAGGTTAATTAGCACCTTGTGAGCAGCAGAGTTGGGATTACCCAGGTCTTTCAGGAGCTAAAGCCTGAGACATTTCACTATGTCATTCTGCCACCTGGGAAGTTAATTCTCCTTCCTAGTTCAGTTTTGGCTTTTGTTCAGGAATATAACTGAATTCCATCAAAAATATAATGTGAGAAAAGAATGGATTCAAACTTCTCAGGTGTATCCCCACACCCAGGTTCCCAAAGTTTGGAAACAAACCAAGCTTTTTGGTGTTTATATTTTACATATTTCTTCCCCCAAAATCTTTTGCTGTTTTACTAGATAATAAGTCAATTCTTATACCATTTTTTATTCAACTGGTCGGGCTCTATGTGTGTTATGACAGTTAAATATTCCATCTTCGTATAACAAAATGTAAAAACCAATAAATAGAGTATGAGTTTTCACAATTTCACATAAGAATGCATCTGTCTTTGGTTTTATCAATTCACATGTGGTTATTTCTTATCATAAATAGGTTTTGAGCTGTCAGGATGATCCTTCCTTCACACATTTTCCAAACAAAATTTTGCATGGAGCTATCTATCCCCTAAAGAAGCATGAAAAATACAGGTTTCCTGACAAGGAAGAAAACATGATAATTGATGACTGAGATAGACTGCCCTTCTCTGGAGGTTTTTAATTACCACCTTTCATTTACATAACACTTATAGCTCTTCCAAGAGCTTTCAGGTACTTTATCACATTTGTTCCTCGGAACAACCCAGCAAGGAGAGAAAACAAATATTATAATCATCACTTTTAAGAATAAACCACTAAGAATGAGAGAGGTGAAGTGATTTGATGAGGTCTCACAGCTTGTTATGGATAGAGCTGGTGCTAGAACTCAGGACACATAACTCTTCATCTGCTATTCTTTCTACCACACCTCTCATAATTCCACTGGCTGGAAACATCCAGTGTGACTCTTGTGAAAGTCTAAGGAATGGGCAGCTGATGGCAAAATGAGTGTTATAATTTCTTTTATGAGCATTTGTTACCTTTGCATTAGACACATCAAGAAAACTATGGTTCTGTTAGAAAAGAGACGTAGGATGAGGTTGTGAGTCTCCATTCCAGCAAAGCCTATTGGCTTTGGAGTCAACTCAGTCATGTACTAGCTAAGCATCCTTAAGCCTCATTTTCCCTAACTATAAAATAAGCATGAGAATAGTACCTATCTCATGGAGTTAATGTGAGAATTAGAAGGAATAATGCATGTAAGACATTTAGCGCTGTGTTGGAACATAGTAAGTGCTCAATAAATGGTTGCTGTTATTTTTAGGGTTGTTGCTGTTGTATCATTATTGTCATTATTATTATTATAGAGCATGGTGAGTGCAATTCTGAACTCTGTGGGTAAGAAGCTCCACATACTGCAAGGACATCATTTGGGGGTTATATTAGTCTGTACTTTTCTGGCCCTGACTCAGATAATGAGGTTTGCAATTTCATTGACTGGGTGTGCTAATGAGAAGCTTTTTAAAGATTTCTCTTGTCCATTGAGGCCACTAAATAATCTCCACATGGGTCAAGCTCTATAATCACCCCGTTGACTCATTGATTGGACAAGTCAGCAGTTGGAGCCATGATGGAAGATCTATGGTGAACAAAACAAAAAGAATCTGAAGACCTAAAATCAAGCTTGTCTGTTGTCTGGTTCATTCTTTCATTATACCCAAAACTCAACTTTTATCTATATGATAATTAAATAATAGGACATTTTCTTAACCAGCATCCTGCCCATTTTTAAATACATCTTTTATTAGGTAGTAAAGCTTATAAAATATTCATCAACACAAGCTACTGCAGTTTTTTTTTTTTCTGCTGACCTAACCTCAGAGCTCCTCAAGTGGAAATTAGATTTTTTTGTTATTGTTGTTAACTCACCGAAGCTGTCTGTATTTGCTAGATTTGCTAAGGAGCAAGAAAAAAAGTAATTCCATAGGATTAATAAGGGCAACGTTCATTCTTATTCCAAAAAGACACACAAAAAGGGGGCAGAAATGCCATTCGGTAAGGATAATTGATATTGTAGCACAGCGTTCTGCCTAAGCTCATTGTATTTTTGAATGAGTGCACAGGTTCTTTGAATCCCTATTGAGAATAGCTTGTGTGTTTTCTCACATCTTACCTTGAATTAAGGAAGACTTTTAGGGACCTTGTGAAATGTAAGATGCTTACGATGTTAATCAGCAAAAACAGACATCTGATTGCACTTTCAAAAAAGAACAAGAGAAACTTTGTGATTTTTATAGATTTTGCTCCTATCATGAAAGTAGAAAAACCTAATAACTGTTCTTTATCTGTACTCTTTTCTACTCATGCACATATTCTCAGTTCTTTCCATTCTCTCTTCTTCCCTCGGTACATTTTGCTCCTTTATTTCTTTCCCTTAATTAAAAATTGCAAGGTTCCAGAGGTTATTGGTTTGTTATTGAAAATCTTGCTTGTTCTTTTGTGATAATTGTAATACTAGGAACTCAGAGTAGCCTCTCCATTGTGTCCTAGTTTTGAGATAAACTATAGATGCTCAAAGACCCTTTTGATGAGAATGTTCATCAAAAACTAAAAATAGACTAAACACTCAACTTCATCAAGCAAATCTCTGACTCCTCTACAGTAAAAAAGCAGCCCACCCCACTCCCAGGCACCCTTCACACAAACCTAGTGTCTAACCATGACAGAAGCCTAAGTTTCATTTCCCTACTTTAATTAATTTAAATTTCTCTCATTATAAAAGAAGAAAATCAACTTAGCATTTACATCACTGAAGGGGAGCAACTTTTAGCTACACAGAAGAGCTCAATGTGGCCCCCTCTTTATCTTAACAATTATTGCATCAACCTTTTCTTGCAAAGAGATACGTTTCCTGCCCACTCAGACACTAATTTTATGATAATTGAAATTTATGCTATTGATATTAAGAAAATTGAACCATGTAAAATGAAAATGTAATACAGTATTATCTTAATGGTTAAGTTTTCTGTTTGTAGTTTAGAGTCCTCAGGGCCACATACCAATAATCTGCTTGAAACTTTTCCATCTCTGAAGTAACCCTAGCAACAGATAATGTCAAAGAGTGGTATTTCCACTAACATACTTTGCATTTGATTGGAATGTTTATCTGAGGTTTGAGATAAAATGGAAGTTGTGGTTAACTGTCATGAAAGCTTTATTTTCTAATTTCACTCTCCTCTTCTCATTTCACTTTCTCTCCCTCTCCCCTCTGGGATCTTCAGAAATGGAGACTCCATGTCAGTCATTTCCACTCAGTAAGCTACAAGATTTTGGGAAAAATTCAGACTTTCTATACTGGGTTGAACACTTAGATACCCTCCAAGCATTAGCTCAATTTTGTCACCATAATCAACCTAAAGCAATGAGCTTGCAGTGATTTATCCCTCCAGTTTTCAGAGTGGAATTGAAGAGATAATCCCACTTCTGAAGAAAGCCCAGAATCATGTGGTCCCGTCCTATTCTGTAAGACCTCTGCATTTGGCACATCCATCTGGTTCAGATGATGTCTTAAGACTCAACTCAATTCCCAGGGCTACTAATCTTGATGCTCAAGCAGAAATCTTCTATCCTGTCTATCATCAGCCCTATCTGTCCCAAGAAGAATGCCTTGACTGAAAACAAAAGTGGAATAATGACAAGGGGAGAGTTGGTATCAACTGCTTCTTTTCACTATATTCAATAAACAGGCTTGTCCTTAATTCAATAAACAGGCTTCTTCTAGTCTTAATCATTTACCATGTAGCTAAGTTAGTGTCCTATTTACTATATTTACTGTAGCACTTACCATGTTTTTGTTTTAGATTTTAACATTTCTGAATTCTTCAAGTGCCTAAAATTCAATGTGTCAGTTAATTGTTGTATCCTTTTTCTAAAATGCTGCCATTAAATCAAGGAGTGTCTTATAATCTTCGTCATCGTAAGACCACTGAAATCAGGTCCTCCCTTTGGCTAACTTCAGAGCCATCTGAATCAACACTCAAAAGTCTGATTGACTCCCAGGATTTTTAAGCCCTCTGTGCTCCAATGATAAAGCCACTCAACTCTGTACACGTAGCCTCACTTTTATAGAAAATCAGTTCCCCTTATCCCCCAAAATTTCAGCATATACAGGCCATCCTTACATCCCAGTTATGGTAACTGAGCTCTTATCTGTCTTGTTTCCACTGGCAACCTTCTCTCACCACCTCTTGCTTTGTGTGTGGTTCCCATAAGTAAATAAATGCACCTCATCTCTGCTGAGTATCCACCAGATGTCAGGTGTTCTGCTAGGTGTTTTTCAGGCACAGAAGAAAAAAGAGAACTTCATTGAAATTTTTAAATTTATTTTTGATGTTTCTCTTCTTTTATTTTGAATTGATATATCGGGGGTATTATTATCTCTTCAGCATGTATGCCCTCTTAATAGTGTAAGTCTTACCTCTGTCTTTTGCCTATCACCAGATCTTCATGGCATCCTCAGTTATTGGTCTCTTGGGTCACTCATCATTACTACATCTTTACCACAGTGGTCCTCACTAATCTTAGCTTGGGCTTCCTCCTGTTTCCCATTGATGACTATGGCCCCATCCTTTGCTTTGCCCTTAGAGGTCTATTGGACTCTCAGGACCCATATTGGCCGTCTTACCTTGGACAACCTTGGTTATCAGCATTAGTCATTGTTTCATGAGTAAGCTGAGTAAGGAAGCTCAGTGTAGGAGTTAAAAGCACAGATGTAATGTCACAGGGACCTCAAGTAGTCTATTTAATTTCTCTGAACTTTAGTTTCATCTGTAAAATAAGGATAATAGCAGTAACTACTGTTAGTGTTATACGATTAAATAAGAAAATGTGCATAAATATCTAAACACAGTTTCTATCATACTAAGTATTTATAATCAGAAGCAATTATTATTATTAGGTGACTTGCCCAAAGACAGAGAGCAAGAAGGTGACAAAATCCTAAGCCACTAACTTGCCCTGCTTCATTTTCAGAACTGACCTAATAGTGTGGGTCTGCCATCCAAAACTGGAAGCCCTCTCTCCTGGAGCAGCCTGATCACCATGGCACAAAGGAGAGTTTGGAAGGGCCACCTCTGCATCTCCCTGCCTTTTCTCAGGAGAAACATTGTCATGGGAGAGAATAATTAAACTCATCTTGTATTGGTCATACTGAGGAAAACTTGGATGTATTGGAGGAAAACAGAAAGTGGCTCAAGAAAATAAAAATGTCCTAATCATCTGTGCTATGTGACAATGGAACACACCACTGAATAAGATGACAAGTCCCCTACAGCTGAAGGTGTTCAAGCTAGGATAGATGTAGACACTTAAGAACTGACTGTTTAATTTTTAAACTTCTTGCCAACACTGAGGTTCTAAGGATTAGGAAACCAGGCAGCCTCTCTCAGAGTTCATTCATTTGTTCAGCATTAACTATCAAAGAATACAGCATGACTCCAAGTTGTGGTTTGATGTGAGATGTCAAAAGCACTTTTTAAAAAAACCACTACAGAGTAGAAACCGTGGAGAGTTTCTGTCTCAAGCACTAGAAATTAAACCGCGATTTGTATAGTTTTAGAGAACAAAGGGGGTTTTCTCCAGATGGCCAAAGAATTAGAACCTAGTAAGTTCATCGTTGATTTATTTATGAACTACAACTATTTTTTCCATTAGTCTTGTTTTTTGACTTTTCATCATTATCTAAGTCAGACGGGCTTCACAAAACTTGGTGTCTATACAAATCTTTAGGTTGATAGAGACAGATTTTTTAGTAAAACAGCTTAACAAGTGAATTCATATGTTTTTGCATTGTATAGCAGGAGGTATAAAAAAGAAAATTTATGTCACTTGTGATAGAGGAGAAAAATAGTCATACTTAGTCCTACCTGGGTACTTCTCCTTAATTAATTGGCTAGCCCAACGAGGCTTTTTGTTTAGTTCTTTGGGTCATAAACAGAGTTTCCACAACAGAACAAGAAGGAATTTTCAGCACTTTTCCTAAAAATAAAGTACTTTCATGGCTAAAATATTTACATCATATTTTCCTTTAATGGAAAGTTGATTTCATTATTAAAGGTATAATCAGATTTCTAATTTCATATATCCCTTTCTCAAAGAAGGGGTTTGTGGCAGAGGCTGTTACCATCTTTGACAATCTCTCACCCACACTTTCTGTGAGCTTTATCTGGATCCTTGGCCTTGAAGAATGAGACTTACTTCCCAGCCTTCCTTGCAGCCAAGTGTGACCATGTATGGGACTAATTCTAACGGGATGTGCGAGGAAATGATGTGTTCAACTTCCAGCCTGTGCTTTGAAGAAAGGATCATGACCAACTGTTCCCTTTCTTCTCTTGCCACCGGCTAGAATGCCAGGATCTTGGGCAACCATCTTGGACCACAAGATACAGTTATGAGTAAGGAGAACAGAGCAAATAGCCAAAGTCCCTACAATGGCCTCAGAGGCCCTGTGTAATTCAGCCTTGCATAGGCTCTCTGGCCTCGGCTCCCACTGGCTTCCCATTGATCACTCCACTGTAGTGACACTGGCCCCTTCACTATTCCCAGTAAGCCAGACCTCTCCTGCCACAGGGCCTTTG
>NW_006437736.1:9818988-9833323 GCF_000325575.1 Pteropus alecto | reverse complement strand
ATGGCTCGCTCCCTCACTCTCTCCAGTACTTTACTCAAATATTCCCTTTTCAGTGAGATATGACCTTGTCTAGAACTTCAACAGCATCCACTTCCCCAAACTCTTCCTACCCCCACTCTTGTTTTATTTTCCTCCATAGCCGTTATCACTATATAACATGCTGTATGTTACTTTTCATCATCTTCAACTGCCTTGTTGCTCCCACTAGAATATCAACTTGATGAGGACAAGCATTTCTTCTGTTTTGTGTCCTCAAGGCCTCAAACGATGCCTGGAATATAGCGGATGACTCATGAATTTGTGTCGAATGAACAAAAGGGATAGAAGGAGGCCGGATCCCTGACACTGCGGAGCGTCCATATCGCCTTAAACTCAGAGAGGAGTAAACCACTGTTTTAAGTTCACTATTACACTCTCATTTGGTACAGTGGCCAAACCAGTCCTCAGCTACTACAGAGAGAGTAATTCTTTCACCAGGGTGAAATGATGTCCCACTGAAGCATCACGCTCTACTAAAAGGGCGTAAACTGGTAGACTAAGACAGACAGGGCCCCTCCCCTCAGAGGGTTTACATCCGAATGAAGATGCAGGCATTAATCACGTAATCGCACCAAGAAATACGGAGCTACAAGTGAGACAAAGAAAGGGTGGCGATGAGAACCAGTAAAGGGAAGACTCGACCTGGTCGGAGAGGCTGGAGGGGAAGATACATGGAGGCCTGATATTTGGAGGGTGAGGAAGCCTTTCCTCGGGAAGGGGGAGAGGAGACAAGCTTCCAGGCAGAGGGAACAGCAGATGCCAAATCCCCGTGGTGGGAGAAAGTGTGGCACATATAAGTGACTGAGGGAGGCCTGCTGGCAGGAACAGACGGCGGGGGCATGCTGTCTGAAGCAGCCTGAGCAGTAAGAGCTATGGAGTTTTGACTTTTTCTCACAAACAATGCAAGCCCAAGAAATGTTTTCATCAGAAGGGCAGGCGACATGAGTCATATCTGAATCCTGGCTTTCAGAAGCATCTCTGGAACCTTTGTGCCTCTCTCCATCAGAGTCTCTCCCCAACCTCCTCTGAGATGAGGAAAAACTGGAAACCTTCAGGATGGGAGTCTTGCTCTCATTACAGCTCCTTTCTTCAGTGCCTCACAAATTAGTTACAAGAACTTGCCCTGGAGACAACGGGATGCAAATGCAGATGACATGGAGTTGTAATAACATAAACATTATGAAACAATGCAAACCAGTTGGGCCCCCTGTGGAGAAATAATCCCCGTGCTCCTTTCAGAATTGTCTTTATGGAAATTTCATAAAATTTGCCATTATTAAAGCTGAGTAGCAATTATTTTTTTCTTTGGTTCATCAGTTGTGGGAGGAAAATTAATTGTGTTCTCCTTCTTTTCTGGAGTTCATCAGATAGAAATGAGGCAACAAAGACTGACAGGACCCGGGCCCCTATTGATGGAAAGCAGGCAGGAGAACTTGGGGGACGTTATCACAGATGTGGCTTTAGAGGTGGGAGCGGTTAAGAGTGGTGGTGGCAGATGCAGCCGCGCTAACAAGTGTGCTCAGGAAGCCGAAGTCATTATGGTATGTTGACATAACATTTGCCAGCTTCACAGGGGCCATCATTGTAAATTAGATTTAATATTGATCAGGCCGTTCACAATCAGGGCCAGGAGAAAATTGGACACAGAGTTCTTAGTCAAAATTGGCTCTTAAGAGTCTGCTTTCTAATTAACATAGAAGAACAGAAATCCAGGGCCTGTCTGGCTGACCCAGCGTGGCAATAACTGTTCTCCTGTTCCCTGAGGGCAGTGCAGAAGTGACAGCAATTTCCACTGTCTTTCTATTTTCTCTCCCAGGTTGGTTCTGCTGTGCAGCAGCAAAGGAGAGAGAAAGGTTGAGAGGTGGGCTGTGGTGAAGGGAACGGGGGATTTTCAGACTACAAATGGCTGTGTTTCTCTTCTCAGTCTTCGCCTCAGAAAGCTGAGAAACTTTTATAAAGAAAGCTGATTTGCCCTTAGTCTAGTTTTTAAAACTGGATGACTTGACATCTTTGAACTTCAATTTCTTCTTCTATAAAATAAAAATAATACTACTACCTACTTCAAAGGGTTGCTGTGAAGACTAAATGGAATAATGCATTTATTATATGCCCAGGATATATCAGTTCTGTTTTTCAGTATTATTATATATGCTTATTATTGCCTTTATTATGATATAGTTTGTCCTACTAGGCAATAATATTAATACTACCAATAATAACAATAGGAGCATAACATCTCATTTTTTACTTTAAAAACAGAAACTGGCCAGGATAACTCCAGTGCAGGTATCAGAAAGCAGCCCCCAGGTACAAGATTTATCAGGGGATCACTTCACAAGTTCTATAAATGTGTAATCACTATGTTGTACACCTGAAACTAATACAATATCGAATGTCAACTGCAATTGAAAATGTTTGTAATTAAAGAAAGAAAGCAGCCTCCGGGCCATTTTAGACGCCTGTGCTTTTCTCTACCAACTGCAGTTCCGATCCAGAGGTTTTAAGAATCCTTGAACTTCAGGTTTCTCTTTTTTACATCCCTACCCTGTGAGCTTCTAGTGGACCAAATATTTCTCACGGCTTATCCTAACCTTTTATGGACTTCCCAGGCAGGGAACTTACTGGAATCAGAGGTCGTGTCTGATTTATCTTTGGATCTCTGACACCTTACACAGAACCTGGCCTGTGAAAGCATAAAATCTAAGACAGCAACCATCCCTCAAGCACCAATTCTACACTGTCACAGCCCTGAGAGTGAACTCCTCCTTAAACTTTGTGCCCTAAGAGTCTTGCTTGTGTCACCTGGGTCCTGGCTCTGCCTAGAAGAGATGCTTCATCAAGAAGACATGAATAAAGGAAGAACAGGACCCCCCAACTGTCCTCATATCCAACTCCCAGCCCTGAGCCCCCAGATGCTACTGCTCCTTTGCAGGCTTGCATACACATAAGATTTTGAGACAAGAAAGATTTTAGGAATCTGCTTTACCAACAATAAATTCAAAAATAGCCATTTTTAAAAATCTTAACAGCAGTCCCAGGTCTACTCCATCTACAAAGAGTTCTTCCTTTAAGCTTCATGGAGTTATTGGGTTTCAGAATTAATTGCAAAACTCGAGTCCAACCAGAAACATCTGCTGCCCTTAAGTAAAAGGCTAACCAGAGAACTGAAAGAAAACAAATCCCAGAGCTCGGCTCCCCGTTTATTAATTTACAAAGCCAGCTACCTCTTGCTCCTTCGAACGATTTCCAGGAAGAGTCAGGTAAGTCTAGGTTCTGGTGGGATTTTATTCTCTGTCCCCCAGGACCATTTCTGGCACAATAAACACCTTTCTGTAGGAAAAAAATATATTATTTCCCTTTGACTATAACCTCTTTCAATTCCAGCCTCTGCCTTCAACTCCAATAGCTTTCTTCCCTCGGGGCCATTAGGCCCCACCCATCCTCCTCGTTTCTAATTTTAGTGCCTATCTACTCTTGGACACCAAACTGCAATTATGAAATTTGTTTATAGAATATGACCATGCATTAGAAATTTTTAATATTTTACCATAAGTACAATGCATGTGATAAAATATGCACATATGAAAAAGCATCCAGATGCTGATAAACCACTAAAATTTCAATCATTTATTGTGCATTTACTATGTGCCAAACCTTATTTCATTTTATCTTGCTACTTATTAATTCAATTTTCTCTCATATAAAATGTGCTGTGTGAACTGCTTTTACGTCATCTTCTTTAAATTTGAAGTAGCATCATCACAGTGCTACTCTGAGGAGCCCAGGGCCTAACATGGTTATCTACTGGAGTGGACATTTGTCATTTTTTCCTACCCAGCATCCATCCCGGCATTTCTGAAAATACTTCCCCAATTTTCTTTTGGAAACCACTTCTTCCCTTCTCTCAGATCACGTGCACTGGGTGAAACTGACTCTTCTGTGGTTTCAGAGATGAGTATGGGTACTAGGTCTGGCCAATGAGAATGGTGTCACATCTTCTTAGCTCCTGTGATTGCCCAAGTGTGGATATGCAGTTGAAGCCGGAATGATAGAATGCAGACCCACATCATTAGCTGGAATTACTGGAGAAAAGAGTCCCTTTCTGCACAGCATGTCTATAGGCTGGGAGTTGCTGAGTGGCCCTTTTGCCTTCATACAGAAAGTCCCTGCCCGCAGAAAGTAGACCTGGAGCTGGGGAAGAAAGATTTCTGAATACCTTGCTTACACTTCCAGAGCAATCTATGCCAGAAGCTGTACTTTATAGTTACGTAAACCAATTTGTTTTCGCTTAAGCCAGTATGTGATATATGACACGCTCATCTACAATAGTCACTGAAGCAATGAGTTAAATCAATTGGAGAGTAGTGATTTCCATAATGAGGAAACAACTTGGCCCAGACCAGCTATTGCCACAATCTTCACAATCAGATCTGTCAGGCATGCACCCAAGTGATCAGTACAAATTGACCCCAAAACAGGCTACTACATATTTCCTCATTTATTATTCCTAAGTATGTGGGGGTGGGGCGGAGTAGGTCCCATCCCCTTTCAGAGAGACAGAAACATCAACACAGAGAATATCATGTTTTTGATGATCTTTTCCTGATGAGACTGACCCGCATATAAGAAACCAAGTTTTTCAGTCTCCAGTTAAATACTTGAGTGACAAGAGCAGGGGCCCAAATGGAGGAGTGTTTTATTTCGCACTCCAGAATGGCGGAGATTAGGTGAGTGCACTTTCACACCCAGGAGCTGCAGAAGCTAATGAAAGCTGAAATGAGCCAGGAGCCTGCGTGCTGGGCAAGGGGAAATGGATGGACTTGGGAGGGTGGCTGCTGCAGGCAGCCGCTCACAGGCAGCCATCCCTAATTGTATGAGCAATAGTGCTGACACTGCAGGGGCCGGAGGCTTGGCAGAAGTCTGATGTTGCCTAAATGAGACTGCACTGAGTTCTTAAACTTCTCACTTGGTCAATAAGACCTGACTGGTCCAGAGATGGAGGCAATGCTAAAACTGCTTTTACATAAATTAGCCTATAGACCAGATTCCATAAGAGAGTTCCAGAAACACCATGACAGCAAAGGCATAATGGTACTCTCTAAAGGACCTGCAGGCAGACATGGCTCAGTCTTCTCTGTTGCGTCCGCCGGGTTTCTGATTCTGTTTAGGTCTTCCACAAAATGTCATCTTTTCTTTCTCTTTGCTTCTTCCAGTGGAGGCATCTCCTTCTGAACAGTGTTAGGGAGAGGCAATGCCGGATCGAGGCATACATTTTAACGATGAGAAACAAAGCTTTAATCACCACAGTTATTTACAAAATAATTTCTTTCTCGCATTCGGTTTAATAGCACTTTGTCCACAGCTTTCATCAAAACAACTACGCATCTGACTTATTGGAAGATTATATTAAATGTCAGAAGAGCTCCCCAGACTCATAAAGTGTTTCCTTGCCAATCAGGATTTTAATTTTGGATGGGGAAATAATAAATACAATAATTATTGAACACTGTGACATTAACTGATAAAGATGCCCGCCTCCCTTGAATTATCAATTTCACATTGGCATAAAAAATAGATTAGTGATAATTTAATCCTACATCTGGTGACCTTTAAGTAATGTAACACTTCACAGCTTTGTCATTAGAATGTCATCAGCCTTCTCTCTAAAAGAAATGATACCTAAATGCTTTATTTCAGAACTGTCTCCAAAGTTTGCAAATGTTTAATATCTGGTAACAAATCCAGAGGGGTATAGAAGACCCAGATGTACCAGGCAAATTTTCAAAATAATTCTATTATAACTTACCATATGAGAGAAATTAGGTAGAGTCAAAACCTCATAGATCCAAAATATATTAGCATCCATGAGGAGACCTGCTCACTGCCATACCTTCCTAGTAGGTATATTGATGTCAGCATTGGCAACATCAGTTGGCTGAATCCAACAAAATTCTAAATCCCTTTCTACTCAACAATTTTACTTCTAGAGTCTCAGGCTGTAGAAATATTTATACATGGGCACAAAAGACTGTTCATGGCAGCATTGTTTTTAATATCAACCATATCCAAAACTGAAAACAACCCAAATTTTCATTAAAAAAGGAACACAAATAAATTGGCACACCCACATAATGGTATATGGTGCAGCCACTAAAAAAGAACAAACTGACAAATGTACTGACATGGTAAGTTCTTCATGCTATACTGGTACTACTCCAGATCCCACCTATCAGAAAGTCTTGGACGCTTTCCACTCTATGACCAGCATCCAACCACTTCTCTCCACCTCCCATGCTCCCACCCTGCTTCAAGCACCACCTTCTCTCACCTAAATGACTGAAACCACCTACTAACAGGTCTTCCATTTCTACCTTTTCTCCAAAAAGTCTATTCTGAACACAGAAGCATAAATGATCTTTTTAAATGTAATTCAGATCAAGTCTCTTCTTGATACCAGAATCTCATAATGACTTCCCATTTTACTCAGCATCAGAGCCAACTCCTTCCAATGGCATATGAGGCCCTGCATAATCAACTCATTCCTTCCACCCCAAAACTTACCTCTCTGACTTCTAACTCCTCTACCTTCCCCATCCAACATTTGTTCACTCTGCTTTAGCCTAAATGATTTTCTGTTCCTCAATCATGCAGAGCCCTCAGGATCTTGGCACTGGCTATTCCCTCTGCCCAGAACACTCTCCCTCGGATAACTACACACTCACATTTTTACCTCCTTCAACTCTTTGCTCGAACACCACCTTTTTAATAAGGCTCAGCTCGATTGCTGTATGTAAAATTGCAAAGTGTCATCCCCCCCGCCCAAATTTGATCCCATTTTCCTTGCTGTCCTTTCTCTTTCTTTCATAACACTTATTATCGCCTAATCTTCTGCACAATTTGCTTATCTGCTATGTCATTTGCTTATTCTCTATACCTCCCTTTCCCCCATGCGAACAGCAAAAGAGCAAGAATCTTTGTCTATTTTGCTCACTGATGTATCCCATGAGCCTTGAACAGTATCCAATATATATTATATGCTCAATAAATTTTTGCTGGACAAATGAATAAATAGACATCATAAAATTATGGACATAAAAACAATTTGGCAAGCATGGACCTCCTTATAAGTACTAAACTAAGCACTTTACTTATGTCGTTTAATCCTTTTATCAATGCTAGGGAGAGCAGGAAAAGCAGAAGAAGCGGAGTAAGGTATTATGATTCCCATTCTACAGCTTCAGGAAACTGAAAAACAGAGTTTAATAACTCACCACGGTCACTTTCTAATGAGAAGCAGAATGAGTGAGGGGAGAGGGAGCCAACTAAATGCAAGTCTATGCACCTGCTACATGGGACATCTTAACCTCTTTGCCCTGTTGCTTCTCCTCACGTACGTAGCCCAACCAGTTAAAAAGCTACATATTGGCTCAACCTTTTGCTTCACCTTTTTCTTAATTTCCACAATACCGACTATTTAGATAAATGTCACTAAATTGAACAGTCCTTTAATTTTATATACCATAAAAATTAAATATGGTCTTGAGTAAAATGATGGATGAGGTCATAAGTCTTTAAGTTGCCTTCAAGCTTTGTGACTTTATTAAGTTCCAAATCCCATTTTGCTTCTGGTTTGTTTATTTTCGCTGTGAGGGACTGTATTTCTCCCTCTTGCCCAACTTATTAGCTTTAGTCATAAACAGCAATCAGTGAAATATGAGGTTTTTTTATGAGATAGTTAAATCCAATGTGGGACTCTTTGGTATTTTGAAAATTCTTTAATGTCAGCATATTCGCTTTTAGATCTGTGAATATGATTTTGTTCTGGAGGTTCCTGTTTTAAAAGTGAGGTTAATTTTAGTTAGGTCATTGGTAAAATAATAAACCATCTTAAACTTAGTGTAATACGTCAAGAAATAATTTCTCTTCCATAAACTGAATAAGTTCTGATTTAAAAAAAAAAAAAAATCTGGTAATGTCTCTAAGATCTAAGTGATAAAATTAAACTAAAATGTTTTTCAAAAGGAAACACCTCCACTGATTCTTTAGAACTATTTCTAGGACCTGTGATTTCAAGTTAATCTCATGACTCTAAACATTGATTTGAAGACCTCACTGCGTGGGTAACAGAGCAGATACTGTGGGTGCCCAGCCCATCCTTCTGAGTCATACCACATCCTACATGACAACCTGATTTCAAATGGCCAGCATCTGCGCCCTTTGTTTGAGAAATTTCTTTGGTATCCTAAACCTCTTCTAGCCAAGAACCCAGGCCAGAGGATCAGAAAATTTATACCCCTGGGAAAATCTCTCAGATTTGGAGCTTGGTATGTAAATACTCCAGGTCCCTCTTTCCATAGGATGATTATGCAGTGTGTGTCCTACATTGGCTCCTCCTGTGTGGCCCAGTAAAGCTCCAGTGGTGACTTTCTGACAGTATGTCCTTTATAAGCTGCCTTCCCTTTTGTATCTCAATTCTCCACTCCCTAACCAGTATTTCCTGGGATCACCTCCCAAGTAATCTACTTGCATTTGAATGCTTATACCAGGATCTGCCTCTGGGGGAACCCCAACAAAGAGAGCTGCCTTCATTGGGTGTTTAACTATAAGTCTAATGAAGAAAGAAGGAGAAGGAGAAATAATCATAATCATAATAATATATTATTATTCATTCCTTATTCAGCAAATACTTATTGAGCCCCTACTATATTCCAAGCATTGTTCTCATCATTATGTATCCAGCAGTGACCAAATAAATAAAAATCTCTGTCTTCATAAGGTTTACATTCTTGTGGGGGGAAATAACAAACAAAATAAAAATATATTTTTAGGCAGATTATGATAAGTGCTGTGGAAGAAAATAAATTAAGGTGCAGGACAGGAGATGCCAGCAGCTGAGGTGTGCAGTTGTAAATAGGTGAGTGATAAAGGCCTGAACAAATGTGAATGAAGACCTGAAGGAGTGGGTGGGAGGCAAGCCAGGATGGGAGAGTGTTAGTCTGAGCAGGAGGAAACCAGTGCAGAGGGACCTGGCCTGGGATGTTCCAGAATCAGCAGGGGCACTGGGGCTGGAGCAGAGTGAGAAAGGGAGAGGGTGACAAGAGATGAGTCATTTCTGTTATTGTTATTTTTGGTATTGTTATTACTGCCAGTACTACAGTTTAAGAGGTTTCTTTTGTTTCTACATTTTATTGTGAAAATTACAGAAGAGTTGAAAGATTTTACAGTGAACATCCAAATACTCACCACCTGGATTCTACCATTTTGCTTTACTTACTTTTTCACACATGTATTATTCTATCCATCAACCAAGTCATCTTTCTCAATGCATTTCAGAGTAAATTGCAGATATTTAACAAACACAGTCATTATATAGATACTGTTTCTAAACCTGACAGCAACCTTACACAATGGATGCCGTATTCCCATTTTACAGATGAGGAAATTGAGAATCAGAGAGGTTAAATAACTCAGTTAAGGCCGTAACAAAAGCGAGTAGCTGATTGGGAATTCCACTCTAGGTTTTCTCAAGGCCAACGCTGACATTCTTTCCACTATTAACATACCTGCTGCTCTTTGCCAACAGATTGTTGATGAACGGACAAGGAACTGGCATGTAATTCTGCTATGCTTTGAATGGAGCTGTTTCCCTTCACTATCTCCTCTATATCTGAAAGGCAGAGATCCAGTGGCATGCTGGTAAATGTTTACCAATCACCTCTTTGGATGTGGGAGAGAGAAGGGTGAAGTCCCGATTTGCAACATTTGCCAATTTCTGTGGTATAAATACTCCTGCTGTGGAGTATTCAAGCTACCAACCTATCAGATTGCAAGTTCTGTGAGCTGGTGCAAGCTGGCTTCAGCACACCACTGTAGACTTTTTACTCTTATACTGTGACAAACAAGTATTATTGGCTCTTACAATTAGCACCAGATCCAAGATGAGTGCCCAGTACCTGTATGCAGTGAGTACTCCTGTGGGTGGTGGCAGTAGTGGTGAGAATAAAGACCTGCACTTTTACACACACACACACACACACGCACACACACACACATTTTTTTCCAGTGTGGATAGTAGTGCATTTAATAATGAATACCAGACACTACATATAACACCCCTGTATAAAGCACACTTCTCCATGAAAAGTAACTAAACCTCTTTCTCCATGTCATTTCCAGCCCTCGGTCCATTGTTCTTGCTTTCATTCTTTTCTCACCAATGCTATACCTCCCTGCACCACTGACCACGCTTTTCTTTGGCAGGAGCACTCATGGTGTGCATGATACCGGAGAATACCATATTTCACTTGGGCTGAGGTTGGTTGTAAATCACAAAAAAAGAAAGACAGCCACTCTGCCCTGAGAGGCTTGCCTTTCTCCTCCTCCTGAGCTTCCCTCTTGGAGTGAAAGGTTCTCTCACCTTCAGAGCATTTTTCAGTGTGAGCGCCGATGAGGTTCTGCCCGTTTTCTTTGCATCATATCATCCTGCCACCTGAAACCTTGATTCTTTTTATCCCCTCGCCCCTCTCCCTGGCGGCTGTCTACCTTCTCGACCCAAATTTCCCTCTGTGGTCTTTCCCCAGGGGCCTCATACACCTGAGACAACATCCGATTCCATTATCTGAAGCCCCTTCTCACCCAGAATTGCCTGAGGCCACTGGCATCCACTTTGGTAGGTGGTTCGAGGTTCAGCTTGGCAAAGGGAGGTTTTTCTGAATTGAATCCCTTGGTCATTTCCTCCTTCCCCACCACGCCCCGCCTCTCACCACTATCCCACCCCACAGATTGTTGCCCAAAGCAGGGCACGCCCTCAGCAGTCCTTAATGCAAACAGCAATCATCTCTAACAGAATCTGCATTAACAAAATCCGACACTTAACGACTTCGAAGCATTTTTTATAGTACAGCAAATTCCATTACCATGCAACAAAGAACAGCTAATTATTAAGAATTAATAATGAGAAATAAGTATAGATAATGGTTTAGCTGACACTGTCATATTTTAATACAATACATTCTAAAATATTTGCTCCTTTGGGTTGTGAATATGCTATTTTTGTCACTAATAGGTATATAGAAGCCTAGTAGAAATAGAAGTTCTCTCAAAGAAAGTTATGCGTTCTGAGATTTCTCCGATAAGGGGAAGGGGTCAATGTGCCTGTAGTTTCTGTGCTTCATTAAGATTCTCCTTCCGTACTGCATAATGTGAGCAATATTAATTTTCTAAACATTCATGTACAGCAGCTGCTAACTAATTTCCATAAGAGCGTTCCTATTCTACAGGCATTTTTAAAAAGAGAAAGATGACTGCTATCTGCCAAAAAGAAAAGGTTCATCCTAACCCACTTCTAAATCATTCCAGACCAAAAGGACAACATTAGGAGGGCTGACTCCCTGCTCACAAGGAGGTTTGGGGTTGAACAGCTGCCTTACACCAGGGCTGGCAGGGCATTTCTGCCACCCTAGTCATACAGGGTACCAGTTGCTTCCCCTTCCCTCCTGGCCCATGCCAGTGAAGTCCCAGTGAAACAAGTGGAAGTTATAACCGTCCATGCTGTTTGGGGAAAGGCAGTGTAGCTGGGCCACTGTAGACCATTTGCATTTCAGAAGCTTGCCTTCAGAGCATCTTCTACCCATTCATCCATCCCAGAAGACATTGGGATGCCCAGGCTCACGGTCAGTATATAATTCCAAGAAATTTAGTTATATACATTCTCAGACGGGGCTTCTCTTTTGTCCTCTACCAAGATGAAGAACAACTAGTATCATGAACTCGAAAGCTATTAAAACTCCTTTTACTCTCTCCAGCAGTCCTGTTCTTTTGGCAATATTATCCAACTCTGCATTCACTTGCCTTTGCAATCCATCACTTGACCTTCATATTCTGACCTCAACTTGTCTCTCTAACCTTACCTTACACTTCTCTTTCCCAAGTGCCCAGCAATCTCACCACACCAGTCTACTTAGCCACTTCCCCAAATTAAACTATGTCAGGTCACTCCTCCAAGTCTTTCCTGAAGCTGGCATCTCCGGCTAGATAGCTCACCCCCATTCTATCCCAGTAAAATCTTACTCTTTATCCCTGTGTAATCTCATAGACAGTTAACCATCTCCATTTTCAAACTGTCTGTTTTTGTCCATACTCGCCAACTCAGCACTTGTCTTATGGGTGGGTGGGTGAGAGAATGGTTCAGGTCACTCCTCCAAGTCTTTCCTGAAGCTGGCATCTCCGGCTAGATAGCTCACCCCCATTCTATCCCAGTAAAATCTTACTCTTTATCCCTGTGTAATCTCATAGACAGTTAACCATCTCCATTTTCAAACTGTCTGTTTTTGTCCATACTCGCCAACTCAGCACTTGTCTTATGGGTGGGTGGGTGAGAGGGTGGTTGGTTGGTTGGTCAGTTAGTTGGTTGTATGCAGATCTGTTTCCTTTGCTTATTTACAGCTCTTAGAATGCATGAGCCTAGGTTTTACCCATCTCTATATGCACTGTGCGCTTAACATTGTGAACACTCAACAAATCCTTATTGAATGAAATTTATAAAATGTACCTGCACAGGGATATGTAAAAATAAGTGACCATATATTTTGTCAAGTCATACACACTTATAATTAGAGTCTGCTTTGGTCAAATTAAGTAATGTTTACTCCTATTCTGTAGCTTTGCCATCTAAAAAATGACTTTACTGACCACTTATGATTCACATGGATTAGCAAGTATATTACTTAGGTGCTCCAAAGAAACAAAACCAATAGGATATGCATATGTATATATCTAGAAAGAGTTTTTTTTTTTTTAATAGGAAATTGGCTCATGTGGTTATGTGAGCTGAGCAGTCCCATGATCTGCTGTCTGCAAGCTGGAGAGATAGTAGTGTAGTTCCCATCCAAATCCAAAAGCCAGAGAACTAGAGAAATGATGCTGTAAGTTCCAGTCCAAATCTGAAGGTCTGAAAACCACGGGTACTCATGGTAAGTACCAGTCTAAGGACAGGAAAAGACAAATGTCCAGTTCAAGCCATCAGGTACAGAGGATAAATTTGCCCTTCCTCCACCTTTTTGTTCTATTCATGTCCTCAGCAGATTGGATGATGCCCCGCCCACATTGGGGAAAGCATCTGCTTTACTCACCCTACACAGTCACATGCTAATCTCATCCAGAAACACCTCACAGACACGCCCAGAAATAATATTTATCCAACTATCTGGGCATTCCATGATCCAGTCAAGCTGACATAAAATTTATCATCACAGCAAATGGTTTATGTAGTTCAACGCTAATATACACCAACCAATTCTACAAAATGTGTATTATTATTATCATCCCCATTTTACATATGGCTCTAAAGAATCAGAGAGATGAAGCCACTAAGCCTAAGCTGCATAGATAGTGAATAGTACAGCTAGTGAGGGACTCAAACCAAAGTCTGGACAGCTCCAAAGTCTGTGCATCTCTCATGCAACCTGCTAACTCTTGGCACAAAAAGGCAACCCCTGATATCTCTTTTCAAAAAGCAGTCCAAGAAAGAATGAGAAAAACAGCTAAGAGAGGGGTTGGTCCTTCCCATGTGACCTGCTTCTCAGGGCAGTATGCATGGGCAGAGGTATTTAAGCCCAACCAATATAAATAAATGTTGAATGAACATTGTTGCTGCAGAAAGGCTATTATAGATGGTGCATACAAGGTTGGGCTGAACCCCAGGAGAAGCGGCATCTGTTTTCATGCCTGACATTTTCCCCTGCACTGTCTTCTTCTCTGCCTTTCTGACTTGCCCACCCTCCCATGTTGACTCCACCACTCTCATTCTTCTCTGTTATCATGAAATTATCCCTTTCCCTTTCATATTTCAAAGCCCACATGGCCAGTCCTCAGAGTCACTGCCATCTCAAAAACTGTCAAAATCATCCAAGATGCAAAATTGAAGCAATAAACCAAAATGAATGCAACCAAATAGTGAAAACTCTACATATGAGAATAGTCAGAAATGCAAAATTCCTGTACTCTGGTCTGCAGATTCTATGACCAAATTTTTTTGCCTTAACTTTAAATGTGGTACTGGCTTTAACACACACTAAAATTGGCAGGGACATTCTGCAAACAACCTCCCTTGGAAGGCAGCAAGTAACTGAGGACATGCTAATACAAACATCAGAACTCAAATTCATCAAAAGAATCACAAGACTAGGTCCCAAGTAATAAAGAGATGTACTTCATAATTCATTTGGTGAAATCTCTGTTGGTTTTGACCATTAATTGAGAGGTGATGGATTGTTTTGTTTTTTAATTGCTATTTTGG
>NW_006437736.1:9796352-9818939 GCF_000325575.1 Pteropus alecto | reverse complement strand
GTAGAGAGCTGAAGAACAGGGTCTTCCAAACAGCTAGAAGCAAAGGATCAGGTATTTGTTTAGCCAAGAAGTCACCTGAAAGAGAGGTCAGTCGATTGCAAAAAGATTATGGAGGAAATCAGTCCAGGGATTCTGGGAAGAATGTCCTCAACCTAAAATGTTTTTCCCAGCAACTGGCGCAGAGTAGACACTCAATATACATTTGCTGAATGAACAAATGAATTTAGAATTTAAAAAAATTAAAATTAAGTATATAAAATGTAACCAGTTACTTCAGTAATATTTTTCAAAATCTTGCAATAAAGTTTATTGATCATTCAGAAATACTTAGAAGTAACAGTAAGATGACATCTAAATATGTTCTTTAGATTCTGCTCAACAAAAGGCTTTTGAGAATTTTCTGTGTCCCCAGAGCTGTACACAAGACTCTGGAAGATACTAAGGTGAACTGATGGTGGTCTCTGCCATCTGGATGACCATCTGGTGATGGTCCCTCAAGCAGGCATGGCAGCAATTCTTCTTGAGTGACCAAAGGAACAGCCCCTGCTCAACATTATATCCCTATTACCCCTCACAGGGCCCTAAATTACACCATTAAAGATTAATTCCTTCGAGTCTTGAAGGTTAATTGAGTCTCTTAGCAAAGGTTAAGTACTCCTGGGATGAGAGCCTTCTTAATCTATTATCACCTGAGATTGGACCCAAGCATTAGATCACAGCTAGCAGAGAGCGTGCTGGACAGAGAGGACAGAGGAGCAGTGAGGGAGGGGTTTCAGGACAGAGTGGAGAAAGAAGGAAACTAAGAGAATCATTGATTCACTTTATTAGCAATTCTCCACATTTTTCCCATGTCCTAACCAATTGAGACTGGCATAGACAATGTATACAAGATTAACCAGCATACACACACACACACACCCTCTGAAAAGCCTCCTCCAGGTCTTCATCCCTGGGTTTCTGAGCTCAACACCAGCATTTTCTATCCTGAGCCAGTTCCAGTAATAACAAGCCATGTTCACTGGGTATTTAGTCTGACCCAGCCAGTATCCTAAGAGCTTTACAAGAATTATCTCATTTAAGCCTTACAACCATTCAATCCCCATTGTACAGGTTACAAAACTTAGGGTCAGAGAAGTTAGGTAACTCGTTCCAATTACCTAGCTTTAAATTGCAAAGTCAGGATTTAAATTTATTTAAGTCCAACTCCAGGGCCCAGATTCTTTTTTTTATCATTTTATTTTATTTTATTATTAGTTTCAAGTATACAGAACATTAGTTAGACATTTATATAGTTCATGAAATGATACCCCCAATGACTCTATCACCCCTCTGGCTCTATACATAGCCATTACATTACTGCCGATTACACTCCCTACGCCATGTTCCCCATCCCTGTGACCATCTATCAACTGCTAACATATACTTATTTTACTTCTCAGCCCTTTCTCCCAGCCCTCAACCCCCCTCCCTTCAGGCCATCACCAGATTGTCCTCTATATTTATGAGTCTGTTTTCAATTAGTTTATTCTTTCTGTTCTTTAGATTCCACATGTAAATAAAATCATATGGTCTTGATCTTTCTCTATCTGACTTATTTTGCTCAGCATAATAACCTCTAGGTCCCAAATTCGCAGTCTCAATACTATAATTCCCCATAACTTAGGCTGAAATTATTATAATAGCCCTATTATACAGACCTAAAAACCAATGGTCCCATCCTAACCTAGGTTCAAGTTCCAGTTCAATTACGGGACCTGGGACCTTAGTGTCCTCACCTGTAAAATAGAGTTGATAAAATCTCATGTGAGGTCATGTGAAGATTCAAATGAGCTCATGAAGAAAGTGCTGGCCCAGGTAAGTATTCCACAAATAGTAGTACAAGGTATAAACTCCCTGCCTGTGCAGCTTTGTTCTGGTAATGCTCCCGTTGGCTTCTAGGGGTCTGTCAAGCCTCCGCTCCCTGCCTCTCATAGCACGTAGTTGTCAATGTCCTCAGCTTGGCTGTGTGTTTGAATCTCCTGAGGATAAATACATACAGTACATGCATACACGCATGTTTGTTTATATATACATATATGTGCATATGTGTATGTGTGTGTATACACATGTCCAGAGGTAGGACCTGGACATCTATTTTTAGAGTAATTTAAGTGACTCTAATGTACAGCAGGGTCAAAAGCCAGGACGAAGAAAGAACTGCTAGAAAGGGCCAAGGCCAAAGACTTTTTGGAATTCAAGCAGCTAGAAAATGGATGTGTCTGAGTGAAAAGTAGTTAAAAGTTCTAGTGCTCAAGTTACAAGCTCCCAAGTTGGGACTGTGTTCTTTGGGCTCCTTCGTTTTAGATTCTCCCTCCTTACCAAAGCCGTCTCTTGGCTTATTACTGAAAATCCTAGCCATGCTCAGACACTGGAGTTTGAGCTTGACTCTGCCCCACTGGCACTGTCCGACGGCCCAGATTCCTTGACATTAGGCCCTGATGACCACTAGGACATGTCCCTGTCTCTTGTGCTGTCATCAGCTAGCTCTGGTTAGGAACTGAGGTAATCTTCAGAGCTATGCCTTCACCCCCATGGCTGACCTTCCAGCATCGGACTTGGTATGTCCCACTTCTATCCACCCCATAAGCATAAGAAGGACCAGTTCAGCCTAACTTCAAATCCCCTTTAAATCACAGGCTAAGACAAGACTCCTAGCAGAAGGGTCTCTGTTGCTGGCTGAACACACACTCGCAATTCAAAACCCTGTCCTTGTCTACCCCAGGTGCAGCTGACAAGGCCCATTAGCCTGCCCCAAATGCACTTGCTGCCATCATAATGCAGGATTCAAATATTCCCTCTCCAGCTCCCTCTGCAAGTTCTTCAGTTTCTCATTCATTATTTTCCCAAACTACGAAAGACCCGTAGAAGAAAGCATGCTCACTACCCACCCCCTGCCCTGAACTGGGAATCCAAACAGTTAAATTATATCTGGATGCAAGTAAGAGCCTTACTTTTTTTTTTTTTCATAAAAGGCAAAACGGTCCCGTTTACTCACACACTTGTCACTCAAAGGGGACTGAGCATATATTTACCAAACTTGGCAGCATTTCACTCTGAGAGTGAAAACAAACGTGATAAATTTCTCCTCCAGAGATAATTTTAGTGATGTGTATAGGCCACTGAAAATGATAATGTTATGACTTTAGTGCTGGGATAATATACGGTAGTAATTATATTAACAAGCAAAATTATATCCCTTTTCAGCAGTTTCAGCTCATACCACCCACATGAATAGTGGTCAGCAGCAAAAATGCTGAAATGGTGCTAATAAAATAGGGGAAGCAATATTTGCTGAATTTAGAACCCACTTTCATCACTTTTTGAAAGTATATCGAGCTCCTACTATGTGCCAGGCACAATGCGAGCACAGTGGGGAATGAATCTAACATGGCCCTGACCATGTAATAAAGGAAATATGACATGCACATAAATCATTGGGATGCCAGGTAGGAAGTGAGAGTGATAAAAGACAGGTATAGATGGAGTTCTGTGAGGACTGAAAAGAGGAAGCTATCACTTCCAGATGAAACTGTGATGAAGCTCTGACCTGCTCGGAAAGCAGTCAGACACCCAGGAGAGGACAGGTAAATGGCACTCCACAGTCCTCCAGCATCGGAAAAAAGTGCAGGCAATTCACGCAGGAAAGTCTGCCCACTGACTTGGCCTCAGAGAATATCCACCGGAATCCTCCATAGCTGGATGGAGCATTTGAAAGCAAACCCCATAGTTCATGGCTCCATAAATCTTTCTGAAAAGTCTTTTGCCAAGACCTTAAAATGTGTGGATTAATGAACCATAAATATGGATTAAAGCATGAGTAAAACTCCATAATTCATTATAAAATTTTATTGGAACCAAATTTCAGATACCAATTTGATTCAATTCACTTCTACCAATTTGATCAGCTTTAGTTTTGTTTCTCCCATGTGCAAGAAGATATAATGGATTCCAAGAGAAATAAAACACAGACTAGACCCTGAAGGGGCTTGGAATCTCAAATAGGAAAGGGAAACATACAAAACAATCGTAAAGATGATTTGCTGTTTATCAATGTAATCTGGTGGAAAGAGTATATGGTTTTGAATCCAACAGACTTGAACTGAATTTCTATTTCGCAGTCTACCAGCTCTGTAACCTAAAAAAATTTTAACTCTCTCTCTCTAGGTTAACTTTCCTTTATCTGTAAGCTGCTCAAATCATAGGGCTGTGGTCAGGGTTAAATAATAAATATATCATGAAAGCATTTTGTTGAATGCCTACAAATGTCTAATGAATCTGTTAAATAAGTCAGAGAACTGGGATGTGTCAGAAGGTAGTTATAAAGAAAAACTTAAAGTTATCCTCAAAGAAAGAGCTCATCCTGGAGTTGGAGGGAAGGGGAAGTCTTCATGAAGAAGGTCTCATTTGAATAGGACCTTGGAGGATAAGTAACGATTTGTTAGTATGTAGTTCACTTTGGCTAGTGGGGATAGGGTAAGCAGGGCTGTGCTAAGATATGACATTGGATTTTTTAAAATTAAAATTATTGGAGTAACATTGGCTAATAAATTATATAGGTTTCAAGTGTACAATTCTATAATACATCATCTGTATATTGCATTGTGTGTTCACCATCCAAAATCAACTTTTCTTCTGTCATCATACATTTGACCCCCTTTACCCTTTTAGTCCTCCTTCCTCCTCGATAAACCACTATACTGTCATCTGTGTCTATGAGTTTCTGTTTGTTTGACATTGGATTTTTAAAAGGCTATAAATTTGCATGTGTAAATACTTGGCTGATGGATTCATTCGAGGCAAATCAGTAATTTAACACATATAGCCCCCAAAATACCAAGTCATGTCATCAAAACTCCAATGGTGCCCAGGTCAAAGAGCACAACACGAGACAAAGAAGGGCAATTCTTCCAGAACACAGGAAAAGGATAGTTTTGAAAAGCTATCATAACGTTTATACATTTTTTTTTTAATTTCAAGGAAAAGACCAATCCTTCCTATAAAAATTGAAGTAAAAATGCTATAACACATTGGAAAACAGAATTCAGAAGCATAATAAAGGTATAAAATACCAGATCTGATTGAATTTACTTGAGAGTTGCAAGAAATGCTAGAATTAATAAATAGGAAATCTATTTATAAAAGTATTTAAACAAATAAAAAAGATATTTCTATGGGTGCTAAAGTCACTTAATAAAATGTACTATCTCTTTCTAATTTTTAAAAAATGATAAAACATGAATAGACACATCATTAATATGGTAAGCATATAGATACAAACATCAATCCAAAAGTTAATATCACAATTAATGAAGAAATACTAGAAAATTCCCGTTCAAGTCTGAGAAGTTCACTTGTGCCGCTAATATTTAATATAGCCCAGAGCACCTAGCTAGTCAATGAAATTACATAATTGAAAGAAGAGGGAAAAAACTGTAAAAGAGAAAGTAAAATTATCATGATTTGCAAATAAGATGACTAGCTAGAAACTCAGGAAAATCAACTGAGAAACTATTCTCTTAGTGTTTACAACAAAAAGAATCAATAACGCAGTGTCCAAAAAAAGTAATATGTGGAAATCAACAGCTGTCTTGTATACACATAACAATTAGAAGAAGTAATGAATTTAAATTACAAAAGTAATTTAAATATGTGAAATAGCTATGGATAAACTTAAGAAATGTGCAGGAGTTATACAAAGCAATTTTAAAGTGCTTTTTTTAAAAGTTCCACAAAAAAAATGATTTAAGCTAATGGAAAGGCATACCACATTCTTGAAAAAAAAAATGTTATCATCAGAAAGATGTTAATTTTCATTTAGTTAATTTAAAATTTATGTGAACACAATAATCTACCAAGGGGATTTCTTTTGAAAATAAAAAAAAGTAAGAATAGTAAAACTATTCTGGGGGAAAAAAAGATTTATAATGTGAGATTACTTCTACCAAATATCAAAATGTAGAATAAAGCTACAATAATTAAATAATATGGTACAAACACATAATATGAACATGCAGATAGAAAAAATGAAACAGATTAGAAACCCCTGAAAAAGATCTAAACTCTTATTGAAATTTATATACATTTAAGATTATATTTCAAATCAGTGGAAAAAATAAAATATTAAATAAATACTTTGGAACAACAGACCATCCATCAGAGAAAAACACTAACTACTTAAAATATCTACAAAAATAGATCTCAACTGGATTAAAGATTTACAGGTTAAAATAAAACCTTTAAAGAATTAGAAGTGATGAAGGTAATTTATTTTTTAATTTTTATCTTCAAGTGAGAAAGACCTATTAAGTATTATTTTTTTTAATCCCAGGAGTCATAAAAATTATTAATAAATTTGACTGCATATTTAAAATCTCTGTATGGAATAGCACAAAAAAAAAATCTAAAAACAACCTGGGAAAAAATTTGCAATTTATAATAAAACAAAAAGATAATTTTTTAATATATGAAAAATATCTATAAATCAATAAGCAAAAGATAAATAACCCAATAGAAAAATGAGCAAAAGATATGAACAGTTTACTAGACAGAAAATATAAATAGCAGTGTAAAATATGAAAATCTGTTCACCTGACCCATAATAAGAGAAATGTAAATTCAAACTATAATTAGATACTATTTTTCACCTAACAGATTGGCAAAGATCAGAAATGTTTGATTAAAAACTCTGATAATGAGGATATGGAAAAACAACCATTTTCTTACATTTCTGATAAGATTGTAAATTGCCACAAACACCAAAGAGAGTAATTTGGCAATATCTTTCAAAAATTAAAATGCCTATACCCTTCGATACAATAGGATTTCTAAGTAATTAATCCTACAGACACTATAAATAAAATGCTGTATGTTCAAAGATATTCACTACAGTACAAAATCTTTGACATGAGCAAAAGAGGTAGGCCTCTTTTGACTGTTTGAGAAGGTTCTATTTATCACATTCATACAATGAATTTATTAAAGATTGCAAGAACACCTTTGCCACACAGGAACTGGCCCTCAACACAGCATAATGCAAGTTGTAACACTAAACATCTGTTCATATGCTTAACATTGTTTAGGTCCCGGTAAAAAGCTTCTCCACACTTTTGCTCTGTATCTTCAAAGTGAAAAGCAACTTCAACCAAACATGATGGAAATTGGTAGGAAATTGGTGGGTCATTTCTGCCAGCATCAGAAATGACCACTGCTTTGGAGAACAAAAAAGATGTGGGTTCTGGAAGTATTTACCTAAGAACAAAGACACACTAATTAATTTGTCAAACATTCCTCTCAAGTATCAGGAATGCGGTAGATTCTTGCATTCTTTTTTCTACAATAAAGCTGATTATACATTTTCTTGTTTTTTTGTGGTATTTTTTTAATGTTCAGATTATATGTATCCTCAAGAGTTGCTAACTCTTGAGGAACATTGTCCAATATAAACAATTAATATTACTTTTAATTGTGACATGAAATGGATTCTTTACAATTTGGCCACAGGATACACTGAAATCCAGAACTGAAGCTTTACTGTTACATTAAATGAGACTTAATTTAAATTAAATATTTTACTAATACCAAAATTAGTATTTAATTAATATTTTAACTACAATATTAAATGAGATTTCTATTTTAGAAAATAAATATGCAAGAAATTCAACTATGTTTAATTTTTATTTGTTTTTGATATTCAATCATTAATGTTTTATTTTTGCCTTTACCTTTAGATGGTAATTTTAAAAGAAAAATAACTTTCAAAGACATAAACATTAATTTTAATTGACTGATAATTTATATATATTAATTTATATTTTGATGAAAATGTGTACTTTAAATAGAATTACATGGTCAGTCCTAAACTCATTCTTGTCACTAGAACTCAATTATAAGAAAATCTTGATTAAAATAACATATTTAGTAATTTTGCCAAAATGAAAGTAAGAAAAATAAATTTTATAGAGTATAAAATGAATTATAAATTATATACTTTATTTTTATTATTAACCCAATATCATTAATCCATTACCAGAATACCCAAAAATGTCCAATAATAATTAAATTCTACCTTTTACATTTTGCCAATTTTGTTATCTAACTTTATGTACAGTTTTCTATTTCATGTTATAGAAATATAGTTGTCAAAGTAAACGGGCAGGACATACATTATTAATAGTTGTGAGCTTGATTTATAACTTTTAAATATTTAGAGATATTGTGTGGGAGCCCCATTTGTACTATTGCCCTAGGCTCCACAAATGTTATTGGAGCATTAGAAGGCAGTATTGTGTATAATAGAAAAAATTTAACATCATAAATGTCCATTAACATGGTACTTGCTGAATATGTGTAAAAATTTTTAAGAAATATATGTGTGTTTGTGTGTGGATGTGTGTGTGCATAATATCTAGAATAATAGAAAAGAAACTGATAGCAACTGTGGCCTCTGAAAAATTAAATCTTTAAAATAAACACTACATTTGGTTCACTGCAATTCCCCTAGAACCAGAAGAGTTGACCTACACATAGTATATGGTCAATAAATAAATGTGTGCTGAATGAATAAATTAACCAATAAAAAGAGGAGAGTTAGCTGATGAGCACTTCAATAATTAAATATTGAATTTTGAAGCATATACATGTTCCCCTAATTCATAGGGTGGGTGGAATCCAATGACTGATAAACTTTAACATTCTAAGCAGTTCTGATATTATCAACTCAAGACCAAATACCATCAGATTTTCCTAACCATATGTTCTGCTATACAGTGTCCTGAAACTGAGCTTGCCAATGGGCTTATGTCCATTGTATCATAGCACTACTTTACATATGTCTGGTTTTTTATAATCACATTTTGTTATATGCATAGCGTGGCTCATTCTACGTAAGTAAATGTCATTATTTCTCATTTATAGATCAAAACCCTGCCTAGTTCATAAAATTGTTGCTAAGTTATATTCACTTTCCATAGCCCACAAGGTTGTTGTAAAAACACATTCATGCTCAATTCTTTACATTGCTTTGGATAGACAGCTTTGTTCTACGGAATAGACAGCAGATTCTCTACACGGTCCGCATCCATTAGTCACAGCATCCACTTAAGTTGAGTTTGCACCAATTCTGAATTCACGCTTTTATGAAGAGAAAGAGGAAATGTTTCTTTTTATAGTGTCCTGTGTTTAGTAATAAACTTTGTTACATAATTGTAGTAAAATGTAATAGGTTTGCCTGAAAATTCTTGTCGTAGGTAATGAAATTTTCTGGGGGGAAAAAATTCTCCAGTCCTTTTTAATTCACTTCCCTTTTTATTTAAAACATTTCCCTTTTTTTAAGATTACATTATCACATTTTTTTAATTCCATAATCTTTTCAACTCTCTCATCCTTGATGCACTGTGCTTTTGTATTCTTTTATTTTCAAGTCCTTTTCATGTTTTCTCCCTTTTGTTTTATTTCTCTGGGTGCTTTTATTTTCATCTTAGCCTTTATTTTAAGGTTTCTATACTGAGGTCTGACCCAACAAAGAGGAAATGAAAAGGGAACGTTTTATAGCCATGTTGCAGTGGAAATGGCAGACAGGTGCAAAGGAGGAAAAAAAGAAAAAGAATAAAACTGGATGAAGACCTGGTTAGATATTTTTCCTTTTTTTCTTTCTTTTTTTTTTTTTGGCCTCCGAGGTGTGATATCTTTAAAGACGAAAAATAATGACATTTACACAAGTACCTATATAAAAATGTGACTTGCAGAAATGCTGAGAAAACAGGTTCCTTTAATGAGGATCTTGTTTCAGTGTCCAATAGACTGAGTCAAATTTACTCTGAAGGCGTGAGGGGGAGTATTGGCCTGGAGGAGTCCAAACTTGACAAGTGAACTCTGTCTGTGTCTGTCTCACAACCAGCTCACTAGTAAGTGAAATTCTAAATTCTGCTTGAAGTTTGTTAATGTTGATTTAGATGAAGCAAGCCCGTACTCTTTAAAGATCTCCAAAGATATCTATTTGATAAATCAGTAAGAATGGCCACAGTATGATTCTCAGGCAGAAAGATCAACAGTCAATACTAGAAATTTTGACAAATAATTGTTCCTATCATGTTTCAGTTGTAGCTGTTTATTCACTCTCTTTCCTTGGAGCTCATCCTTGTTTGATTCATCTCTCACCTGCCTGTCTTCTCGCAGGTATTGCCTGAGTCTTTAATCTGTCTATAAGTTTATCCCAACTATTCCATAATCCCTGGAGCATCTACAGATCTAAAATGAACAATTAAAACTCTAAGAGACAAATCTCTACTGAATTAGAATGTATATACCTTATAAAGTATTTATTGCTTTTGCAGTGAACGAAACAAACCTAAAATTTTCATCTCACAAAAACATTAGGAAAAAAATGATGCATGTGTGTACGTGTCTGTGCATCTGTAGGTGGGACTGTGATTGTATATGTGTGAGTGTGAATGATTGTGTTTCTGCATGTGAATGTGTGTGTGTGTATTTGTGTATATACCATGAAGAGGTACAGAGGAGAAAAATCAGTAAATCAGACTATTATTTATCTACCCAGTACTAAATGTCTAGTTACTTGCAACATGTGTATGATCGAATTTTTATTTAAAAATAAGTCTGGACGTTGAACATATAGCAAATACAAATGACCTTCTCATTGCCTTAAACATTTTTTTCAGCACTTTTCCTTTCCTTGTCTGGCAACTTTCACCTTCATTTTGCTTTTCCTAGCTGATATTTCCTAGATGTTCTGTTCTGTTCAGTTTAATTTATCCAAATGCCATACCCAATAAGTTGCTGAATTTCCACTCCAGCCCTGCTGAATGATTGTAAACTTTGAAATAAGGTGCATCTGTTCTTGATCCTCCCATCTGCTTCTCTTCCTCTTTGCTTTCTCATCAGAACACCTGGCTCTAGGTCAGGGACACTGCCAGCAACTTCTGAATTTTCATTTTTGAACCACCGACATAAAGTTAGTCATCGTTTCCTAATGTCTCTGAAAAACTTGCCCTAGGCAAATTTGTGAAGTAAGTCAGATATGTGAGTGCCTCTGCGCACGCTTTTAACACTTTTTCATTCACATTGAGCACCCTCCTGCAGAAGTATCCCACACTCTGGGCCTCTGGGTCCTTTCCCTTTAACTCCCATCCATCAAAAAGTACGAGTCTAGGATCCCTTTTCCTATTGCATCAGTTGTAGGAGAAATCCGGTAGGAAAATTCCATCAAAATATTACCCATAGACAATAAAAATTCAGTATTTTATCCTCTACAGAATGAGGTTCAAGATTTATGTTTCCATGTTCCATTGTTAATACAGGTATATGGGGCAGCACCTGAAAAGTAACCAGCTGTAACTGATTTGAGGCACTTGTAAGCAGAGTCAGCTGCTCTCTTAAACTCTAGATTTTCATGGCATTTAAAAAAAAAAAAAGGAAACTAACACTCCAAGTGATTTTACTATGTAACCAATATAAGCTATGATCCATCCTCATTTTAACCAATAAAAAGCTAGGATGCTTGCCAAAGGCGAAAAACATCATATGGCTATAAGAAGTAGAGATGGGATCATAAGGCTATGAGAAGTAAAGATGCCAAGTTTAACCCAGCAGCAAAGCCTAAAGCTCTGTCACTACACCATGCTGCTGCTAGAGCCTAGATTCATGGACTGTCAGCAGTTCTCTATTTTGGGCCTCCAATCATGCAGCATCCATTAAGTGAGCACCTGTTACCTGTCAAGACAAAGCAGGAAGTAAGAGACAGCTTGAAGTGGATGGTAAACTGGTTCAAGATCAAGTCTGGATCAGGGATATGACTTAAGAAGGTTCATCTGGGACACCTTTTTGAAGGCTTTGAGTATATACTAAAGAATTCAGACTTGACATCAAAGATATTGGGGAGCCCTTGAGGGCCCTAAGTAAAGAAATGACATGGGCAGAGTTTAGTTCTAGATTCCTCATTCTAGAACAGGATACATACCGACTTGGAGAGGGACAAGCCTAAAGTAGAGTGACCAGTTGGAAAGTTACACATCCCTTACCTAAGCAAGAAATGATAATGGGCTCGAATAAGGCAATAGATAAGGGGGCAACTATATTTAGGTGATAAAATCAGTAGACCTTGGTGACCATTTGCATATAAGGAGTAGAGGAAAAAAAGAAATCAAAGGTGTCTATTTTTTTTTATATATCTGCCCAAGTTTCACATTCTTTTTCTAACTCAAAGGAAATTATTGTAATAAACTAGAGTGCCTTAGAGCAGATTCTCAAGCTGAATTTAAATGTTTGAGGCTAGCAAAATTATGCCTAACTTAACCAGTGATACATTTGGCAAGCATAATTTATGACCAAAAAATATTGCACCCACACAATTAAAGCATAATTTAGCCTTAAGAAAAGGCTTGAATTTAGCTCTTATTTGGAAATTTGTCTTTTCCAACTGCAAGAGGTATTCCCGACAAAGACAGTCTTTATAATTCTTGGTTATGTTTACAGCAATTTGATTTTAGAAATCATTCTAAAGACAGATATTTCCATAGTAAATATTCCCAGCTGCCATCCTCAGAATGAGGAATTTGATTAGTGGTACTGGGCTGAATTGCATTATAATTGATTTCTTCAAATAATGTCTATTACCTACACTAAAAAAAAGAAATCATAAACTAATGTTTAGGTGATCTGTTTGGCATAAGAGTGATTGTAAGATGGGGTTAACAAGTGTTTATGGAAAGATAACTGGGAGTGATGAGCTCTCAAGTTTTGATGTTTTTTAAAGAGTTATTGGAATTTCACAGAGCAGTAACAAATGATCTAATAAAACCAAGATTAAGCAGTTCCAGTAAACAAAACCGTAATAAAACTCCAGAAGAGTAGATGCAAACCATTTTTATTTGTGTATTCTCACAAAAATCATATTGATATTTCCAAATCTTATAGTTTTGGAATTAGGACCCTGTTTGAGAATGGACATACTGTTTGAATCATGCGTGATTCATGTAATTTATGAATTCATTTAATGGACTATTTAGAGACATTAGCAAACTTTTTAAAGGAAAATAACTTTTCCTGGCACGAGATAAGGGGAAAACCACTGAAAATCAATCAGCAAATAAATGGTGTAGGCTGGCAGAGTTTTGATGGAAAATGAAAACCGAGTAAACAAGTTTGAGCTGAAGAGAGGAGGTGGGGTTTAGGTTAGAGAAAAACAGCTTCTTGAAGGAAGAAAGTTATTAGACCTTAAAAGCGGTTTTCAGCAGCCTCATTTCTTGCTGATCTTTCTAAAGGAAGCAAATGGCTACAGAGCAAATACAGGCAGACACGGCAGAGAACAGCCTCCAGGGATTTCCGTATTTAACATGGCCTGAGAGCAGTAAAATGACTACTCTGCCCAAAAACGGTCCTAGGTAACAAAGCAACCAGCCTGAAAGAGCTAGCTGGCTAGAACAAGGGTGTGGAAGCAGCAAAGTTGTGGATCCATGTCCCCACAGAACAAGAGACACCTCAGTGGGCTCTTCTGTGCTCAAAATTCAAGACCAAATACTCTCTAAATACTTTGGTGTTATTCGAAGCCCCCCAGAATCTAACAGGTAATAATATACTGACTGATGTTGAGTTTCTATCACCCTGGCAAAGTAGGGACTTGGCGTTAAAATAAGTTGAGATATAGGAAAATAAAAGTTCTATTTCTTGCCTAAATAGTGGACTAGGGTTCCTACCTGCTACATATGGGAATCTTTGTGCAAACATATCTGCGCCAAGGATTGAGGGCCAAATTATTTGAGATGCTCAGCCAGATGTGCAGAATGAGGTGGACGCCCAAAAGCCGCTATTGATTTTAGAACTATTCAGGGACTCTAATGAGATTGAGTTTGGAAGAATAGTATAGAATGCTTAAAATCTCCTGGGCAGACACAAACGGGTTGGTAGAAAGAAAAAAAAAGAAGGTGAATGCAACTTGGTAGAGATCAAGGGATTTTCTTAAAACCCAGGAAAGTACCGAGAGAGATAGCAACACTGGCAATGATTTTAGAAGCCCCATCTGTGACTCTGGGTTTCTGAACTTCCTTCTGGATGGGAAAGGGTGTTATGGACTAGAAGTTTATGTCCTCCTAAAAAATTCTCATATTGAAAGCCTAACCCCCAATATGATGTTATTAGAAGGTGGGCCCTTTAGAAGGTAATTAGGTTAGATGAGGTCATGAGGGTGAAACCTTCATAATGGGATTGGCCCTCTTATAAGAAGAAAAAGAAATAGAGAGCTCTCTCGCTCTCGCTCCCTGCCATGTGAGGATGTGGCAATCGATCAGCCACCTATCAGCCAGGAAAAGGATTTTTACCAAAAACCCAACCTTGCTGGCACTTCAATCTCAGCCTTCTACCCTCCAGAACTGTGAGAAATAAATGGATATAAGGCATCCAGTCTACGGTATTCTTTACAGCCCAGAATAAGACAAAGGGCAATTGCAGGGGTGACACACGGGTCTTGCAATTGGAGCAAATAAGTATTTAGCCTGAGGTTCTTAACTGCTATCCAGAGATGAGGCTTTGATTTGAATTTTTATCTCTAGGCTTCCCAACACCTCCCCAAAAATAAGAAATATGAGTAAATTAAATGAATCACACCTTTTTTATAAAAGCAATATCTGCCAGTTCTTCTAGATACCAATAAAAATTTAAAAAATATATACTGCTCAACATAAGACAGAATACTCCCTATGACAATTTTGCAGCAAATAAAGGTAGTATTTCCATAATTATTCTTGTTTAAACCTTTAATAAAACCTTCTACCTTAATATTGTCATTCATCTTTGCTGTGTTTATGCACTCATCTTTTCTGTTGGATTAGGTTTTCTGCTAGGATAGAGTCTGTGACTTATTATAGAAACCAAGTTCCTAGCACAGTGGCACATGTGAAGGCTTCACAAATGCAAACTTAAACAAAAGTAGGAAATGCAGTGGAATTACTTAAGAGGTACAGACCTAACCTAATAAGGTCCTGATAAGTAAACTTTAAGAATTTGTCTCAGACAGCTTGAGCTGCTATAACAAAATACCATAGACTAGGTGGCTTAAACAACAGACATTTATTTCTCATGGTACCAAAGGATGGAAAGATCAAGCTCGAGGTACCAATAGATTCAGTTCCGGAAGAGGGCCTTCTTCTTAGCTTGTAGGACACTTTCTCACTGTAAATTCACTGTGTCTCTTTCTCATCTTATAAGAACACTAATCCCATCACAGGGGCTCCACCCTCATGACCTCATCTAAAACTAATTACCTCCCAAAGGCCCCACTTCCTAACACCACCACACTGGGGGGTTAAACCTTCGACATATAAATATAGGGGGGATACAAACATTCAGTCCCTAACAGGATCTAACTTGAATTATGGATAAAACCTACACCTCCTAGAGTCTAGCTTCCTTAACACACAGTGAACAGAAGCTTATTATATCTACAATTTCTTCTCTAGATACATAAGAATGTTTCCTTATTTTATACTAGGACTATAGGAGCCTCCCTACATACCTAGATTTTTTCGTAATGATGGAGCTTTGTTCTTTTAGAAAATCAGGTTTTGTTGAGTCAGGGAAAAAGCAACTAAGTATATTAGAAATAAAGCCCAATCTCTAATCCAATGTTTAAATGTGTAAAAGAGAAAAAACTCATTTTCGAACTTTTGTCACACAGCATGGACACTGACTAATCAGAATGAACGCCAGCTGTAAGCAAGTGCTACAATCATCTGAGTGTATGCCAGGGAAATACCTGTGTGTTAGCAATGGATTTAAAACCCAAAGTCCTCCTCTTATGACTTATTATATGAAATCTGAAGAGCAAAATAAATGAACAAACAAAACAGAAACAGACTCATAAATACAGAGAACATTTTAATGGTTGCCAGATGGGAGGGGGGTTTGGGAGCTGGGTGAAAAAGATGAAGGGATTAAGAAATACAAATTGACAGTTACAAAATAGTCACAGGGATGTAAAGTACAGTATAGGGAATATAGTCAATAATATAGTAATAAATATATATGGTGTCAGGTAGGTACTAGAGTAATTGGGAAGATCGCTTCATAAATTATGTAAATGTCTAACTACTATGCTGTACACCTGAAACTGATATGAAATAATAAATTTCTGCTTTTAAAAAAAAAACCTCAATAGAAGGTGAATAAATAACTGTGTTTTATTTGTATAGAACTTTCTAGAAGTGACAGCTATAAGAACATTCTAATAATAATTTAAGATCTTTGTTCAGGTAAAAATTGTTCTGTCTTTTTTTTTCTATTGAATCCACCTAGTCAACAAATCTATATGTGTAATTTGAACCTCAAAAAGGCAGTCAGATTTCCCCAATACAATTAAATATTGGAGAAAATGAGGCAGTGACAATATTTCCTTTACAAAAAGAATTTTTCAATTATATAGGACAGTGACATCTAATGACAGCTACCAACACAAAATCACTGGGCAGCCAGCTTCTTTTTTTATGCAGCAAGGTTAGCAATTATTCTGTAACACTTAATTTCCTGTTACTAATGCTTTCCCAGAAGCACTTAAGCATGATGGCTTTATGAATACAGTTATTAGTGGAACTGCATTCAATGTTTGGATTCTTTTGGAAATCTGATAAAGATAATATTCCTCCAAAGGTTTCTGTCCAGATTACAAGTCATTTTATCAGTGGGCCTGAGTTCCAGCCTGCTGTCATTAAGAGTGTCTTGTTAGCCAGTAGGACTTTGTAGCTGGGTCAGGGCTGCTGAAGTCTAGGGCAAGGTTGCTAAGGTAACGAATCTGTCCAGACTTCTTTCAACATCAACCTTTCATCTTGTTAAATTTATATAAGCAAAGCACTGTGAGGAGAATGCTAATAGACCAAATGACAAAAACAATTGCACAAAGATATTTTTAAGCTTGATAGGTATGTCTTTAAGCTCCTTTATAAAGATACAACAATATGTGTGGGTTTAGAGATGTTCATAGAAATGAGCTAAATTATCTTGGGCCCAAATATTGTTTACATTAGCCTGTGAAATATGTGGCTCTACAAAGCAGAATTTAATTCAGCGATGCACATTGATTGAGTGCCTTTTTGGTACCTGAATTTATTTTTTTAGTGTAACATTTAAATCTGAGAAGAATTAAATTCTAAAAAAAGTGCAGATTAACATGGCTTCCAAAGAGCTCAGACTGAGAAGAGAAACTTCAATTCTTGTATTAGGGAGTGATGGCTAGGTGAAGTGAGGCTGTTATATTAAAAATATGTAGGCTATCAACAACTAATGGGGTCGTATCAAAAGGATACAAGAGCCAACTTGAAGGGCTCCCTCTGGCCTAAGATTTGAAAATTTGAACATCAAAAATAATAATAATAACAATGGATTAAAATATATAAAAATCCATGAGTTCATAATACTGAAAAAAAAAAATCTCATCAACCACTAATAGGGGTTGCTAAGGCCATCAATTGATTTCTGAAAATTGACAAATAATGGGAAAGAATGAAACATATATCTTGCCTGTCCTAAATGAATCATATTTCTGTATAACCAGATAGCTGAAGAGAATAAGTTTTTAAAAAATAATTCCAGATAATAATTGCTGAAAATTAATAAAATTAAAAGTCACTTCTTTGCAATTCTTAATGAAAATATCTTAAATATCAATGAGTGCCAAAACCCTTAAGTGAAATATGGGTGGAAAACTTGATGGGGGAATTATGTTGACAACTCCTGAACTCACTAATCAATCACAATATCAGTAAAGATGCAACAGTCAGACATGAGGTGCCTCAATGAAATGCAACGGGAAGTACACACTTCACCTATGAAAAAGTCTTGCCTAAAAATATTGAATTCGAATCTGATCAATCCTCTAGTTCTAACTACAAGGAATAAAGGAAGAAGTTTTTATAAAAACCCAATTCAAAAAATTGGGACATTTTAAAGACAAATGACCCAGTTTCTCCAACAAATCAATAGTGTGAAAAGAATGTAGGGAGGGGAGCTTATTTCTTAAGAGCCTTAAGAGACACGCAGTCAAATACAACGGGAAGACCAATTTTTGGATTCTGAGTTGAACAAATCAAGTATAAAACAATATCTTTAAAAAAATTAAAGAAATTTAATGTAACAGAATTAGATGATACAAAATTATTATTTGTTAGGTATGATTACATTTTGAAAAGTTCTTAGCAGTTAGAGATGCATACTAAAGTATCTTCAGGTGAAACTGAAGTGGCGTCAGAAATTGCTTTAAAATGCCTGAGTGGGGAAAGTAGGGAAGTTGGATAAAACAGATTGGCAAAACGTTTATGACTGTTGAAATTCTGAAAACAAAACACCTATGGAAAACAGAGTGCCTGAGTTGCAGTGTTGGAACTGATTGACTAGTATTTTTTAAAGCTATAATATTGGAAGAATCAGTGGCACCTGTCTGTTGTTTATGTTAAATATTTTTACTTCTAGCGAGAGTCAATCTTGAATGGAATCAGCCAAACCACCAAGTTTAAATGTTTATGTTTATCTTGGTCTTTATTCTGAAAGAAGACAACACATCTGTTCCTAAGGACAGTCTGAACTCTGAAACTTATCCTTACCTGAGAATATGAACAAAGGAAGACTTTAATACATGGAAAATACTGTCCTCAAGTAAGGTTAAAGGATTTCAGTAACTCAGAAGAGTATACCACCTAACTACCAGCAGTTACCTCTGAAGATGCTAAGCTTTCTGCTAGTTTGGACTGCTACCAAGGTATTGAGGCTGCTTCTTTACCATGCCGGACATTCATGTTTCTGTCAACAGCAAGAAAAATTGGATAATGAAAGACTAGAGCCACATGGCCACTCTTTCTATTAAGATAAACTGAAATTTAAAGATAATATGCATGGGATATTAAGAACAAAAGTGCTTTTAAGGAATTAAGAAGTTATTTATAATGTGACAGTGATACTATAGAAAGAGGTCTTACAAATCAATAAAAAGATGAACACTATAATAGAAAAATGGGCAAAGAACACAAAATTGATTGAGAGAAATATAAATGGCCAATAAATTTTTAAAACAATTTTTAAACAATTAAAAATCAACTTCAATAATAATCAATGAATGCAAATTAAATAAGGAAATACCATTTTTGTCTACCAAATTGGCAAATGTTTTCAATGATAAACAGTAATTGGCTTTTTTTTAGGAAGCAGTCAGAAAAGTGGTTCTTTTCTGAAGGTCAACTTGGCAATATATATCAAACATCATTACCTTTATATCAATAGTTCTACTTTCTGGAATTAATCCAAAGGAAATAATTGTGGATAAAGACTTAAGTAAAAACAAAAGTTCATTCCAATGATGTTTATAATCATAAAATTTGAAAATAACCTGGATATCCAATAATAGGAATTCGTTAAGTAAGTTATGATATGTACATGAAATAGAACACTATGTCGTCATGAAAGCTATTCAGACAATTATGCAACGATTCAGATATTTGTTTATATTATACTAAGTGTGAAAATAGGGCTATTAAAGTAGTATGGATTACATGTGCATATGCAAAATATTTGCCAATGTACTCAGAAATGGTAACTGATACCCTCTTTGATTTATGAGATTATAATTATTTTTATTATCTTCCTTTTTATTGGTCAATATTCTGTAAAGTTTTTACAGTGAACATATAAAGGTAAGAGCTATTTTTAAAAGAGAAAAGAAATAACTTCTCCTACTCCAGCTGTGCTCCATTGTTCTTTCACTCCATCTGGGTTTATTGTACCCCGTTTCCTCACTGATGGAACATAAGAGGGAAACCACAGTCCTGCCTTTTCTACCTGCTGGCCTCACCAACAGCCCTGGGGAGGAGACTTAGTGGTAGCAGGCCATTGAGTGTGGAAAGCCTTTATCATTTAAGTTGCTATACTTAGCATTTCATTTTACCTTACAACTATTCCGGCAGTACTGCCCCTTCTATCATTACTCCCTGGCTAAAACTAAAACTCAGCCATCATGAAGCCTCCACACCCTTCTCTTCCTTGTCGATGGTCCTTTATCAGAAATATCCTGCCACCAAAAGACTCATTCATCTAGCCTGACTTCCATTCCAATAAATGCTTAATCTACCGGTTACAATTTTTCCATAACCTTAGGCTCCTGTTTTCAGGACAAATCTATACCACTTCTTAGCTGTATTCATGTGGGCCTCTTAAAGGCATAGTGTCTCTTTCTTCCCTTTGGTAAATTTATTTTAAATATTGGAGCTTAATAAACAGTTTGTAAACATAGAAAATAATTGTTTTCTCATTGAAGGTTATCCTGTTTCCAAATTAAGACATAATTTTAAAACTATCCTTTAAAAAAGTTATTAAGGTCATAGAAATCAGTTAAATTGGGCATTGTACAAAGTAGATTAAGGAAGTTTAATCATTGTCTTCTGGGATCTTATTTCAGGCAAATCACAAATATTTCTATCGTGTGAATGTGCAATGTTGTACATTTGTTCAACAAGCATTTGCTGAGTGCCTACTAATGGCCAGAGACACCCTTTCCACCCAAGTCCTGGGGGTACAAATATGAACAGGCACTGACACTATTTGAAGAGCTCAGGCTTAGTCAGAGACATAAGTAAGTAAGCAAACCAATCCAATGGATGAGTGTAATAATGAAAGTGAGTACAGGTTATTATGAGGACAACTAAAGACTCAATATTCACTAAAGGAGAGTTTCTCAAACAAGGTGTTACTCCAGGTGTTAGTAGGTGATACACAACAAAATATTTCCTACACCCTGCAACATACTAGGTTAAATGAAATTAAACATGCTTCTTTGCTGTATAATTTATCAGAGCTTTTAATATCTAATGTTTACTGTGAATTTCCAAGGATGAAATTCGAAGGATACAGCATTTCCCAAGTTTTCTTCACAGAACCCTTTCTTCCCAGATCATCTTGATCAAGAGCTTTAGAGCTCATAAAGTGCTTTTCCATGACAGATGATTTCACATGCCCAAGATTGCAAGCTTCTTGAGAGGAAGAACTAGAGACATCTGTCAGATCAGAAAATGGGAACATATCTTTATCTTAGCCTCTGCCACCTAGCACAAAATTCAACACATAAAAGATACTCAATAAATGGCTGGTAAATTTGTGATTCAGTGCTCTTTCTCATCTGGGGAGAAGGGAGTGGTCCAAGCATGTATTATTCCCATTTTATAGAAGAAAAAATACAGTCCAGGGATATTAAGCAACTCAACCAAGACCATAGAGTGAGCTAGTGATACAACTAGAACTGAAGACCAGGTCCACTTCCAGGTCTGGTGCCCTTTTTTCTGATATTTGTATGACCATACAATCCGGATTTTGTGATAATCTTAATTTTATATATTCTGTTTCACTTTTAAAGCAGGCAAGGTAACATCTTCATTTTTTGTTTGGAAAATAGCATCCGTCACTACAACTTTTTATAGTTTATAGCCAATTAAAAGATAAACATCTACCATAATATATATGTAAACATAAAAGTCATGATATAAGTGAAATCCATTTAATATTGAGTATGAGTAATTAAACAAGAATGACCTTGAACTACAGTTTGGCTATTTTCAGGAAAAAGGACATTCACAATAACGGGAAAGTTCGTTTTCAGTTCAGATTCTAGACAGAAACAGCCACAGCCTGGTGCATTTCTGCATAGACAACACCCACAAAGAGAGAAAACACCCTCAAGATCTATGTGTGGAACAAGACACTGGAGAGGCACAAGACACCGTCCAGCCATTCCTCAGCTAACAAGCATGGTAGCATTCCAAGACTGCATGTCAGGAAAGCACATAAACAAAGATGAGATCAAAATGGAATAACAATATTTACTGAAGCAAGCAATCCCCTAAGTAGCACAGGCTTCATTGGATCATAGAAGCTAGTCTACATCAGACCAACGCTAAGACTATGTGCTTAGCCACACAAGTTCAGAGTTATTGCTGGCCCCTTAATGAGAAGAACTCAGATAGCCATCAGAATGACCCCTCTTCTGAAGTCAGAGACCCTCTGAGTTAGAATGGAACCTCTACTGTGATACCTTAGCCAAGAGAATTTATGTTTATAAACCTTCATCTATACAATGGGAATAATAATTTTAGCTTTCTCACAGGATTACTGTGGTTTACATGAGATAAAATGGTTTACATGAGATAAAATGAAAACAAGGCTTAGTGCCATGTGGGAATTCCAAATTATAAATAAGTGCTGGTCCAAATGACCAAGACTTCAAATCGATCAGAGACAGCATAGTTGGAACAAAACAAACAGCCTCTCTCAGCTACTTTCAGTGAAGATCATCTTGCTCTTCAAGCACAATTACAATAACCAATAACGAAGTGGGCTATTTCTAGGGCTAAGATAAAAACAGATTTCTTAGACCATGAGGCTTTACCTTAAACATAGTATTTCTTTATTTTAGTTTCCTTATTTGAATAGAGCTCCCTGACAAAATTTTAAAAAGAAAAATGAAGGTAACAGGTTGATAAGCAAAGCCTTGATCAGTCAGCATCTAATTCC
>NW_006437736.1:9785512-9795293 GCF_000325575.1 Pteropus alecto | reverse complement strand
CTCTTCCATCTAAGCCATGTATTGACTACTGAGCACCCTCTCCTGTCACACGCAGGGCTTGTGTGCATCACAGAGTTATTTGCAAGTTAATATATATTAAAATCACATATGCCCACACACATTATTTCTCTGTGTCAGGAGACCTCAAGAGATAATACATCCATCTTCATTTGTAACAGTGTATGCACCCATAGTTCATAAATGGTGATAAATGAATTGTCATACTGTCCCAATGGCATAATACACTTATCCTCTATTCTTGCCATATAAATACATGTTCATTTCAGCACCAGTCAAGTCTTTAAAATGACTGATCCAACATCTGCCTCCGATTGGTAACCACAGATGAATGCTAATTTTACCTCTCAACACCCAGTATGATTTGTTTGGTTTATAAACAAACAGCAAAAGAGAAGAATCAAAAAAGTAATAATAATTTCAACTCATTATGCCTCTCTGGCATCCTAAGGCAAATTGAGATGTAAAATGCATTCTTGGTTATTATTTCAGTAAATTTACTTGGTTTGTATTTCAGTAATTCCAGAAAGAGAGAGCTCTAGGCATCTGACCCGCCCTAACACAGGAACCAACACAGTAGGGAGGTAAAGGGTTGATAAATGTGCCAGTGAACTGTTTATAAACCAGTCTAATTGATGTGTTTATCACTTTAGCATCTGCCTTGCATTAAATGATTATTCATTAATAATTGCCATCCCTTCTTTGCTTTATACAGCCAATTTTTCTGGGGTTAATGGTAATTTGCAACTTAACCTCACCCATAGCTTTTTAAAGAGTGTGAAATACCTTTCAGCCATTTCACAGCCCTTTAGCACCTGCATGCAGTGTTGGCTGGGGTCACTAAACCCCAAGGCTAAAGGGGAACTTAGAGGTCATGGACTCCATGCTGTCCCCCATCATCTCCTCCACCTCTCCCCAAGCGCTTCCCACTCTCCTCTCCCTCCCTCATCCCTTCCTCCCAGCCCTCCAAACTTTTCAGTTTGTTTGGTTGGTAAAATAACATTTAGGACTACAGAAATAAAACAAAATTAAAACGAGGAGTTGCATTAAGAGTGAATCTTGTTAACTAGTTCTCACTAAGAAAGACGGCAGCACTAATCAGTTGTTTCCAAATTTTTTCTGATTGTGTGTTCTATGCATAAAAAATTTAAAGCACACCATATATATAAATATATTCTATATATATAGAACTGCCCTAATACATTATATACATTTAAACAGATACCAAAAGGAGATTAAAATAGGAATAGACATTCCATTTTTTTCACATCCACCCAGCCTGGAGACCACAGACCCAGATAAGCCACTCCTGAGGCAATGTTCTGTTTTTAGTAAGCTTAAGAGTAACACTTACTTGGAAAACAAGAGACAACCCTTCTGAAACGCTGTATGAATTAAAAATGAATGTCTTCTCAATCGCCTCTCTATTTGGGACTAACAGGTGGCCCTGGGATGCAGTCAAGGCCAACTAGAGGCTTTAGTCAAAAGCAAATAAACAGGTAAAACTTCTCAAAGGGATGGTCTCTGGGGGTGCTGTCTGCACAGCTCTCAGAGAGAAGAACACTGGAGGAAAACACCGAACTGACAAAGTTGATGATTTATAATCTCTCATTCCCATAAAATGACTCTGGTTGTTCTTGGGAGCTTAGACTCTGCATCGAGCTGTAAGAGGCCACTGGGCTAAAAATGAAGTACAGATTTATTTCTTTAATCACCACCACCAAACCCTTCCTGGGAAATAACTAACCTAGTGCTAGGATACCTTTAGAATGCTGGAGATTTATCTTTGGGATTGAGCGCTTGTGTTGCTCTGGGAAATTCTACTATTTGAGTTGTAGATGCCGCAATCAGCCAGCGTGCTGGGGGATGTTGGAAAGACAACAGAGAAGTGAACTCTGCTTCCCTTTCACGCTCCGTTCTGAGAAAATTCTTGTGCCTAAGAGATGGTAAGTAAACAGCAATTACAAACACATCAAATACTGAGCTAAGAGACTCCCTGATACAGCTGCTGTCCAGGAGACCAAATAAGTTCAGTCTCAATGTAAATTTAAATTCTGAAATTGAATTTGACTCACGGTAGGTCCCTACACTCATGGCTCTTGGATGAAGAAGGAGTGATTTCCTTGCTATTCAAATAATCATTACATCTAGAAAATATTCAGATATAATTGTATAGGCATGAATCTCAAGAGTTAAGGTAAAAGATATAAAAAAGTAAAGCAAATAACTAAATAAATGAGAACCACAGGGTCCTTAGTGTAATGCCAGCTCAAAGTATATTATATAATACTGCCCTTGCTCCTGCACATAGATGATCAAGTAGCCAATGCTGTTCTCATGAATGCCTCTTGGCAAATGTCTCAACTCATAACGAATCCATTCATTGCCTACATGCATGCAAATAACCTCTTCCTGACTCCCTTCTACTTCATCTTTAATGAATCTTCCCAACTCTGACTTTGTACAACAGCAAAGGGTACTTCAGGCAGTCTCTGGAACAGAAAACTACAAATCTCTATTTGTGAAATTATCATTATGTTCAGAACATAATCCAAGTATCAGAAAATTTTAGAACCAGAAACATTCTGAGGAAGCATTTATACCCCTTTTTATAGACAAAAACTTTGAAGTCTGGTGGGAATAAGTAAGTTGTCCAAGGTCACCCAAGCAGTCGGTGACAGAGTTTGAAGTAAATCCAGTTCTTCTAGCTCTTCCATGATGCCCCTTTAACATATTTTAAAGGATGAAAGACAATGAGGGATGACAGAAGAAGAAAGATATTTCTTTGCTTTGAATGAGTCAAAGGTCTGAGCAGGTCAGAAACTGATTCTAACATGTAGAGCTTTAGCTTATGACAAGATAGACTGCCAGTATTTGCTGAAAAAATGGCCCTCTTCTCTCACTGGTCAATTAATTTTTGTAATGATTTATGATGATTCTCAAAGAAAATGCTCGTCCTGCAAGAGGAATTAATATGCTGAACTTAAAATATTTGCTCTAATTACTAAAGGTCAAAATGGGATTGTGCAGAGACATTAATCAGACAACCCAAGGGAATGGGAATATATTGGACAAATCATGTGAAGCTCTAATCAAAATATTGAGGAAGGTACATTTTGTTGTTTATGAAATTGCAAACTGGAGCAACGACATTCTCCCTAATTCTAGACCGTGAGGTCGATGATGACCAGCAAAAAATAACCATAATATTAAAACACCTCAATAGCTCTGAAAGGCTGTTAAAAGAATCTCCATAGTCAGCTATTAACATCAAGGAGAAGGCTCTTCATCTGTTCCTACCCTTCTCATCATTTTCTTCTGTCCATCTTTACTGGCCTTCTTTAAGTCATTCAAACTTGCCATGCCTCTAGATCTGTCCACTTGCTGTTTCTCCTACCTAGAATACTTCTTGCCCTGGGTATCCCACCAACCCCCTCTCCTCTGAATAATCCTACTCACTCTTTAGGTCTCATTAGGTGCTCATGCTCTATGTAAGGACGTTGTATCACTCACCCTAATTCTTTACTCGTCACTGTACCCACATGTTGTCCTGTGACTTTACAATGTCTCCAACTACTGGATGAGAATATTTTCCCACTCTTTAAATTTAGGTTCAGCCATGTAGCCTTCTTTGGCCAGTAGATTGAGGCAGAAGTAACAGCGTACCAGTTCTAAGCATAGGCATTAAGAGGTCTGGTGTATTTCCACTTGCTTTCTTTTCTTGTGTCGTAGCCACGAGAAGAATATACCTGTGATAGGTATATTGCTGACCCCAGAAGGAGGATGAGAGATATGTAGAATAGAACTGCCCAGGCAAGTTTCATCAACAAAGCCCACACCAAATCAGCTGTTCCCCAGGTGACCCATGCACACGTGAGCTGGTCCAGAAAAGATCAGCTGAGCTATTCAGCTGAGTTCAGCCAACCCACAGATACCTGAGAAACTAGGCTGTTTTAAGTCACTAAATTTGGCAGTGGTTTGTTATACAGCAATAGTATATTCCTCACCAAAGCCATCATAAAACCTTATTATGACTCTTGGATTAATTTTCTCTCTCTTGAGGTCTGTACATTCCAATGCAATTGAAACCATGCCTATCTTGCTTACCAGTCTATCAAACATATACCCATTAAATAAGTGATTGTTGAAAGAATACCTTATCATTACAAAACATTTTCTAATATCAATTTTCAGTCTCTCTAGCCCTGACAGCAAACAGCCCACCTACAATTTTCAAAGCCCTCCCATAGGATGTACAGCATCTTAACTTTATTAGCATCTTGCAAAGTAAATTATGCTTATTTGGTCACATGCTAGACAGAATGACTGTAAATACGAGGCCCTGTTTTGCTCATCTATTACTGTTTATCTCATTGTGTCTTTATAGTCAGTATTAAACAGATGGATGAACATTTACAAATAAAGCATATTCTTACATTTGGCATCACATTCTCTGTTCCTCCAAATCTCTACAACCTGTATAAATTAGATTCCAAGTCAGTCTTTGAATACATGCAAATCTGTTAGGAATTAAGATCTCATTCTTCTGTAAATGGTTATTGGAAACCTGAATACAGCAGTGAAAACTGCACTTAAATAGTCATCAAAGAGCCCATCTCACACACCTGTTTCCACATGGCGCTTTGGAAAAAGAAGAGACATGGAGAATTTAACAATCTTTTGTCAATCCCCTGTGCCTTCCCATCACATCCCAACTCTTCACTTGCATTAGAGGTTCAAATTGTTAAGAGTTTGGCATTGTCAAGGGCTTGGCAACCATGAACTAAGACGGAAACGGAGATTTGATTCATTTAGCCCATTTTGAAGCTTATTTTACTGCTGTGGTAATAATGTGAGGGCACTGAACACCACTGAACTGTACACATGTAGCCCATCTTGCTGCTCTCAGATCCCAACGTCCTTAACCTCCGTGCGCAATGGGATACACTGGTTCTGTTAGAGAGGAACGCTGCCGTCTCCACCGCGGGAGAGCTACACCTCCTTCGCATCCAGTGTCTTGGTGGTCTGCTTCCCATGGGAGAGGTGAGTGAAAGAAAAGCACCCTTTGTGCTAGAACATTCCAGCCAACCACGAAAGGTAAATTCCCGTGATATGACCAATAGCACCAGATGTGAGCTAAAGAGAAAAATCATTGACAGACTTTTCATGAGGCAGCTCACTAATTAAAAGATCAATATATCTTTAGCATTGGTTGATAAGGGAGGCCTCATTTCCTGAAAATGATTGTTGCAAGGCCTAGAATCTTTCCAAAAATTACCCCCGCAAAAAATCATAATATGCTCTTGGACTATATATGTGAGACTAAAGGGGAAAAGAAGATTCCATCTAGGGCAGTATCAACCCTTCTTGAATTGTCTGGGCTGGTTGTTTTAGGAAATGGCCAATGAGATTACAAAGAAGTTCAGTAGAAACAACCTAGTCCCACATGCTCAGTTTCCCCACCGCTGGGGCAGTTCAGAGTTTGATGTGCTCCAGAATCACCTGTAGAGCATGGAAAGTGATTCTGATTCTACTTTTCTGGGCCTGACATCTACATTTAAACAAGCTCCCTTGTCGGTCAGATACAAGGGATCTGTGGACAATGCTTTCGTAATGTTTCCATCCCTTTCATGAAACCAGAACAAACTGGACGCAAAAAGAACCTACTCCTTCCCCAGGGCCCCATGAATCTTATGTGAAACCTGGAAATAATTATGACATCTATGTCATAGTGTGAGTATGAAGATTAGACTAGATAATGCATGTATAGACTCAGAAATTTATCTGGCCTATAAAAGATTATTAATAAATGTTATCTATTATTATTTGCAGCCTTCTATGCATGGTCGAGTCCTAATGTACAAACAAGCCCCCAACTTCTTCCAACTCTACATGTGAAAAAAGGTTAAAAAAAAACTTGGACTTAAGATCTATTTTTCCCTCCCTCCTTTGCCTTGCGAACTCCTGCTTTTCTAAGGTTCTTTTCAAAGACGCCATTCTTTGGGGTGTCCTCTGCTTGCACGAGACTGGCTCCTCCCCACTCTGAAGTGACCCGAGTGCTCAGACATTCCTCCATCACAGCATTTGTTATGTGGCACTGGAATACTTTGCTGATTTATCTGGCCCCTCACTAGATTGTGACTGGTGTCATAACAGAGTTCATTATTTCTCTAAACAAATATTTCTGGGTGTCTATCTGCCCAATACAATGCTTGGAACCCACAGGTACTCAGTAAATGTTTGTGGAACAGTGAAGGAACAGAAGGGGACACTTAGACTAGGAAGAACAAACATGGTGATGAGACTGGCATGCCAAAGGGAGCAGGCAAGTTGAAAAGTCCAGCCAGAGAAACCAAAGTCTGTGTCCAGAACACGAAGAAGGGCACAGAGCAATGTGGGGTCTTGGCATACAGGTGGTGGGGCACAATAGTTAAGAGTGCAGGCTCCAAAGTCAGTCTGAGTTGGGATCTAGGCTCCCCCCTCATCAGCATGACTTCGGATAAGTTAGTCACAGAGGATCCCCAGTTTCCTCATTTGTAAAATGGGAATAAGAACACTCATAGGATACTCTCATAGGATTCATGTAAAGACTAACCAAATGAAATCATAAAAGGAACTATGTGTTTAATAAACGTTAACTGTTGTTGTTAATGGTCAAAATTACAGGCTTCGGAGTCAGACAGCCTTGGGTTTAGATTCATGTTCTAAAACTGACAGTTGTCAGGTGGGAGGGGGTTTGGGGGCTGGATGAAAAAAGTAAAGGGGTTAAGTACAAATTGGCAGTTATAAAACAGTCACAGGGATAACATATAGCACAGGGAATATAGTCAATAATATTATAATAACTACATAGGGTATCAGGTGGGTACTAGAATTATCGGGGGAAGGATCACTTCATAAGTTATATAAATGTCTAACCACTATGACGTACTCCTAAAACTAATATAATACTGAATATCAACCGTAATTGAAAAATTAAAAAATGTTTTAAATAAATTTATGTTCTAGCATCTACTAGTTTGTGTGACCATGGGAAAATTAGTTAAATTTTGTAAACTTCAGTCTCCTAATCTATAATGTAGCAATAATGTCTGTATCAGAAACTAATATTTTAAAAAATTGTTAGCAGCACGATGCCCGGCACCTATTAAATTTCCCATAAAGGATCATTATCATTAAGGCCACAGTTCCCATGCAAAATTCAAACTGGGGCAGAGACAGAGAATGGAATCCGGATAAAACAAGGAGCAGTGTCTTGGAGCCAGGCCAACAGAATGGTGTCATAACTCTAGTGAAAGGAGCCTAGTTGCCTTCTATCCTACTTAATGCATATGGACAAGGACCTACGTGACTGCCACATACCAAAAAGGGGCAAGACTCTTTGGGGACCTGACATCCTTCCCCACATTCTTTGCACTCTTATAGCTCATTGTGTTTTTCTATCTTGTTCTCAGCTTTGAAGTATCTATGTGTATCATCTATCTCCTTTAGTGCCCCTACTACCTGGTATATTTAAGGAACCCAATAATGTTCATTGAGTTGGCACTGACAACCAAGCAGCACTGATAAAAGGCTGGTTGCTCTGAAAGAATCTCGATCCCAACTTGTGTTCTATAGCCCTCATCTATACTCACTTGTATTATTTCCTTTGCTTTAAAAATTTTGGAATTATCTTGCCCAACTACAAAGTTAACTATTTTTAAAGTCTTCAACCTTAGAGGACTTTAAAAGAGAAAGGTCAAACTGCCTCTGTCCCCTTCTCACCTCCATTTTGCTGGTCCCCCAACAAAAGTTTCTGCAAAGCCTCACTGGGACTACATTAACTATTAAAAATGGCTACTTTTTTAAATAGAGTTTTCTATCCATTTTCTCAAAGAAGAAAGAAAAAAGCAAACAGTGTTTCATAATCATATATACATACGCACCTAGAAAACTTAGTTCCTCTTAGTAAAGATGATCTCTGTGTTTGCAAAAACTCAATATACAGCCTGGGAAAGTAATATTTATTTGAAGGAGCTTATTGCCAAAAGTGAATCATAAATCTGCTGGCTGTTGAGACTCCAAGACAAGAAGAACAGAGGCAATTATTAGTCTGAATGTTCCACTGATGATATGAAATCTTTGTCTTTCAAAGCATTTGTTTAAGTAAGAAAAAGTTTGCCCAGTCTGGAGAACGTTCTATTGTGGGAAATGAAACTTCTGAAACCTCCAAAGCTTATTTATATATTTGCTAGGCTTCTCTCTGCCAACTTTCTCCTCTCCCAGAGCGTCCGTTAATGCTAAGAAAAGCCTCTGAAAAGCACACATTATAAGCAGAGGAAAATCTTAATGAATGTAATATATTTGGCAAATCTGTTTTATCTACCAAGGAGATTTCCTTCCTCTCTTCATCACTCATCTCTCTCTCTCTCTCTTTTTTTTTTTTTTTAATGTTTTTCTCCTTGATTCGTCCTAGGGAGTTTATTTTTCTCTCCTCCCGAAAATAAAAAAATATAAAAGTAGAAACCTAATCTCTTGACTTTCATGTCTTGCTGTCATTTTTTATTTCTTCCTACCTACTCATTTTTTTCTCCTTCTGAGAAACTAGCAGAAGCCAGGTGGACTTTAAGAGCCCTGTGTTAACTTCCTTTCTGTAGCTCAACCAGAGGAGAAGCATCCATTGCAAAACTCGGCTCCCGACTCTACACATGTGGGCTGTGCACTTTATAGACGGTCCTTGGCCAACGTGCATGCCAAGTTCGCCTCTCCTGCCGCCCAGCATGCTCCTTCCCTCAGCTGGTGTGTGCTTAGGAACTGCTAAGCCTTCTTAATATAGACCCAAACAGCCTCACATCAGCTGTCAGCTGTAGAAAGATTTTTTTTTTTTTTTTTTAGCATACAAGGCATTTCAAATCCAAAAGATTTAGGAATTACGTGGACAATTTCCACCTAACACTAGTCAGGTTAAGTTTGAGTTGAATGCATTTGTATAACTATACATAATTTGATTCTCCTTCCTATAGAAGCTGTGCTACCTGAGAACACACCTGTGACCTGAGAGTCTCTTAACATCTTCCAAATCAGACTATGGTGCCTGGGCCAGCAGCATCGGCATCATCTGGGAGTTTGTCAGAAACGTAACGTCTCAAGCCCTAGCCTCCAACCTATTGAATCAGAAACTGCATTTTAACAAGATCTCCAGGTGACTCACATGCACATTAGGGTCTGACAAACTCTGTTAACACCAAGTGCACATGAGGCACCTGGGGTTTGGGTTAGAGAAGTGAGGGGGCTCCACCTGCTTAGCCTGCCACTTTTGCTGTGCCGCACCCTCTGTGGGGTGGTGTTGCCAGGTCCTCTACCCCTTCCCTACCTCTAATTATCTTCACCTCCCTCTCTGTGGGCTACACCAGACTGCTGGGGGCTTGGTCTCAGTGACTGCAGGTGACACTTACACGTGGGCCGGCCGAGCTCTTCCCTCCCTGCCAGACCCTGTATCTGTGTGAGCTGTTATCTCAGAGACTGATAACTTGACATTTACAGTTCCCTTCCCAGAGAGGAGTGCAAGACATTTCATGAAAGCTGCTCATAATCCTCCTCAATCCCCTGTAGGCTGCATCCTCCTCAATCCCCTGTAGGAGAGGGAATGCATTTTAAAATCGTCCCATTTGATTCATCCTACTTGCAGGTATTCTCTTTGTGAGTAGAAGGAAAACAAAAGACTCACTGCCCCTGAAGAATAGGGGAAGTAGGGAAGAGAGAGAGAGAGAGAGAGAGACAGAGA
>NW_006437736.1:9782355-9785472 GCF_000325575.1 Pteropus alecto | reverse complement strand
GAGAGAGAGAGGAGACACACGCAAAATTTCAGAGTTTAGGAAAGACTTCTAGGTTGAAGCAACTTCAGATTCTTCACAGGATTTCTCTGACTCTATGAAGATAGGTACTTGTCTGGGCCTTCCATTCCCCACACCTCAAGCCCTGGCTGCGTCCTAGAGGCCATAACCCCAAGCATCCATATTCCCATGGCTGGAGACCATGTGTAATAAACGAGTCCCTGAAGCTTTGTCTCAGCTAAAGACACAAACCCAAACCACATCATTAGCCTTTCAGCAGACACTCTCCATGCCGAGACAGTATAAACTCTTCTCCAAGCACATTCCCATGCATTTTTGTTCCTCTTTTTCTCTGCATTTCTCATACTCCCAAGCAGCCTCCAGCATTAGGCCATTAGCTTAGAATTGTGAGCTCTTCCTTACTTTTCTTTTAGGCGGACAAAAACAAGTCAGGGCAGCCTCTGACTGATGTAAGCAGAATGAACTTCTCCCAGGCACCAGGAGTTCCCGTCAGTTTTTGTGGTTTTGTTCCTGTAAATAACCTGACACAGTCCTGAATAACCTGTCAAGCTCATCTGCTTGACACTCAGCACCTTGGCCCTGTGAGGACAGCAGCGTCTAGAAGTTTCCAGAGGGATCACGTCTTCTGTCGGGTCATTCTCGAGCATCACACCTCCAGCAACACTTGTAAGTGATGTCAGAGTGTGTGCTTCTTGACAGGTGGCATCAGGCCTAGACTTTTTAAAGTGCCTCCAAGAATAAAAAGACAGAGACGCATTCTCCATCTGCCTTAACATGGCCACAGACACAGGTTCGTGTTAGCCTCCTAGAAGTGCAGGCTTACAGAAATGGAAACGTGCAGCTAAGGAATAGGACCAGACCACACAGGTACCAGCCATTTGTTGAATGAAGGACCTGGTCCTCTGAAAGTCTGTGGGGCGGCCTCTGTAAGAGCACACTGAACTCACCACTGAGCTCTCTAACCTTTGCAAACTCTAGGACCTCTGCTTCTTTCAGGAAGCCCCCATCCTGCTCTATCCCCAGATGGATAGAAGAGCCTTCTCTCCTAGCCACGGAATGAAACATCACCTCTCAGAAATCAAACTTCTTATCTAAGATTCTATTTAGTTTAAACCCAGTTGAGTCAATTGAAACAGAGACGTGGGGGCGTGTTCTGAATGAGGAGAAATGCCATGGTTTTACTGAGTTCCAGCAGGGATGCGTAACTCAGACTGGCCTTATATGATTTTGCTGTGAGTCTCGGTTTTGGAAAAGTAATCCAATTTGAATATTTTAAGATCCTTAGAGAGATTTGGTTGGTAACCGGGAGTGACTTGCTTCCTACAGATTAACTCAAATGGAAAATAAGGTCAGTCTAAAAGACCTCTATGCATATTTCTGGAATAGTCTCGAAATGGAATGTCCTTCCCTCACAGTACATTTTCTAAAAACCAATTCTTTAAATCTACTAAAGAAAAGAACAAAATCTAAGAATGCATCTCATTTTAGGCCTGAGTCCTAATTCTGCCCATATTTAGAAGCTATCAGATTGAATGACATACAATCTTAGATTATTGCTATTTCAGTTCTGTGTAACAAGTATTTGCTATCCCCACCAAATCCTTGGGGCACTGGGGAGGATATCAAAATGAGAAGCACAAAGTAGTAACGCACGTAAAGACAGCCTGGCCTTTTCTCATCTAGAGGTCAATCTTAGCCTAAGGTCTCATTCCGAGAAATACATCCAGAAATAACCAAGAAGTAATTTATATCTTTATTGAAATCTATTTAAAATTATCCAAAGAGATCCCACTCATAACGCAGAGCAAAACTGATTGAAGCCAGCTTTTTCTATCACTTTTTATCTACATAAATATCTTATTCGTACATGCGTATACATTCGTGTGCATTGTACCTGCCCCCCAAAACTCTCTTCTCCCTCTTCAAGCTCCTAAAAATCTCTCGGACTCAACTCCCAAAGATTTCTCCCATCTCCCGTCCCAGTGTCTGTATCTAACACTTTTCTCTTGTTGGTAGTTCTCTGATAATTGCAGTATAAACCTGGCTGGCATCTTCCAACTTCTCCAGATCTCTTCATCACCCACAATCAGTAAATGATCGGCCAGGAGCTCACCTGGCAATACACAAGCTCCTGGGTGAAGCCAGAGGAAGTGCAGGCTGCTTCTTTTAAGCAAACTGAGGAAGGGAAATGCTATGAATATTTTAATGATAGTCTTTCTTCATCAGGAAGGAATCATTTACTAAATACTAATTGAATACTTGTTTATGGGCTAGTTTATGGGCCACTATGAACTTCATTGATAACACAGACAGTGGTACCTGCCCTCGAGGAGCAATAATCACTATTGTGATGAGTCCTGCAGCCACCAGCAGGGGATGACTCTAATCCAGATGTCTCTAAGATATAAACTGAAGTGGTTAAATCCCATCCCATATCCATCGTTAAGTCCAGAGCCCTCCTGAAGATGTCTGCAAAGTTCCTGAAAAGAGAAAGATAGGGGAATGGGGTATATTTTCCTGCCTCTGCTGAATTCTCTCTCATTCCCTGGCTCTGCTGAAATCTTGTTCTCTGCTCCATGTCTTCAGATCATTCCTTTATCTTTCTGATTCCTCACTCAATCAACAAGGGAACATAACCTGTAGTAAATAGCAAAACTTTTGCTGAAGTTTTCTAGGTCAGTGTCAAAGAGTTATACTCCTCCATGACACAGCAAATACAACTACACATTAGTCATCTCATCATAAAAGTCCTTTTAGCCACCATGGTACAGGGGATTTCTCACTGGTATCCCTACTCCAATTAGCACCCAGTTGCTGAACATCTTTCTGTTGCACACTCACATGCACATGTGTGCACACATGCGCACACACACTATTCAAGAATTCCAAATTTATCTTGCTCTGTTATGCACAGAAATTCAATTCTCTCTAAACTTCATACCCAACTCAGCTCCTGACCCAAACTTGAATAGCCAAAAATTCAGTTATTCAAATGAGCAAAGGGCTAGCTTTATGTTCAAAAGCAAAAAGAACCACAAATTTATAGTCTTTCCTCTAATAGGATCTACCCTCCTTTATTAAGTGACACAAAAATATTCC
>NW_006437736.1:9764170-9782343 GCF_000325575.1 Pteropus alecto | reverse complement strand
ACACTGAGAGATGTAAAAGTTGTCCCTTTCAGTGTAATAAGATTAGACCAAATATTCTCTAAGACCAACTAGATTATAAGTTCACAAAGAGTAGGGAGAGTGTCTGTTTTATTCTGTAGTATATCTAGCATCAACAAATGTTTTTTGAATAATTTATTAAAATCCCATTCAGTGAACATTTGGTGATCCTTTAATCTTGTTTTATCTATTTTTAATGTTTATTTTTCTTATTATATTTCTCTCACATTGGAGGAAGTGTAGAAAAAAGTTTCAGTCAAAAGAGTTAAAGCATTAAAACTGTTTTACTACTTTATTGGTTGGAATTACTTTGGCTATGAGTAACTAAAGAACAAACTCAAAATGGCCTAAATGATAAATTTATTATTTCACAGAATACAAAGTTCAAAGATGAGGTTGTACCAGGGCAAATCAAGTCAGCAGTTTAAAAACATTACCAATATCCAGGTTCTTTTCAACTTTCTATTCTGCCAGTCTCAGCGAGGTCATTATGAGCATCTTCTCATAGCTTCAAAATGGCTGTAGCCGTACCAAACATCATATCTGCACACGACAAAGCCCTTCTCTGCATCCTTCACTGGGAAAAAAGATAACCTTCCCAGAAGCCACTTCATAGGCTTACTTCACATTTCACTTGCCAAAACCACATTACGCACTCAGTCCTAAACCAGTCAATGGCAAGGGAGATGGAATAACCATGGCTGTCTAAGACTAATAAGAATTCAGATCTTGAAGTTGGGACAGTGAACCCAGAAGAACCCGAAGTCCCTAAAGAATATGCTACTCCTTGCCTGAACCAATATAATGTTGTGTTAGCAAGGACAAAAAAAAAAAAGGAGCATCTGCTAGATAGTCAAACACTAGTATATACCATAATTACTATCATTTAAATGCCACTCTGAATGTAATGAGAATTATTTTGAATAGGGGACGCATTTCAAATAAAAGGAATGTTTTAAAGACTGAGTCACTGGTTAACCCCAAATTATCAATATTGATGCATTAATCTGTTTTTCTACAAAACTTTAATTGTATTTTGTGTACAAATTAATTGGTTGGGTTAGAGATAAAAATTGTCAACGTCTCTCTTACTTGGATTATATAGGACTCCTGTTCTAATTGAAAACTTTCAGAGGAATGTATTTCCATCCCCTATGCCATGACACTGAAACAAACAAAAAAACACATGCAATGGATTACACCAAACTCTAAAAAGCTGTTATTTATTTCAAACACTATATAATTCACCCTCTTAGAAATATTCATTATCTTGCCGAAGTTTCTCTCCTGGATACCAAAATAGAACACACAAGAGTTAACCACTAACACTAATGACCACAGCAAACAGCAGCAGACACTCAGGTTATAAATACAAAGTGTCAGGCCATGTAGTGGCAATCCAAAGAGAGAGAGTACACTTGCTTCTCCATCTCCACTGCCCTTGATAAATCAAAGACTGTTCCAGATGCAAGGGACAAAAATCTGACCTAAACTGTCTTAAACAAAACAACTTTTATTGACTTATCAGGACATTCTCTGTGATTCTCCATAGAAAGGGAAAGGAAACTTCTCTCTAATTTAAATTTTTGTATCATTTTCTTTTAGGATGTTTCTTTTTTTTTTTTTTAAGAGTAAAAAGTTTAAAAGCATCCTACTTGCTTGCCAAATAGCACAGCTTGATAAAGATTACAGCACCCAAATTACCATCAGCAGAGTCCCAGTAGCTCACATCTGCTTGTGGAGTTCCTTTTATAATCAATCAGGTGTATTGAAAAGGTCTTTGTGATGCAAAAGGGAACAAAAGTCACCTGTGTTTTTCAGTTTACTCTAATTTGTACACAAGATATAATTTGCTACACCGCAGGCCTCTTGCTCAAAGAGATTTCAAAACAACAAAAGCAAAAATAATCACTGCTATTCTGAGAGTAAGATAAGTGATAGGGAATCTAGCTGTGATCCGCTGAGAATTACATTAAATCTAAACCATACACAGGATCAAAGATTTTTAGTGAAGGAAAATGTCTTAAAGTTTAGCCACTGTAACCCCTCACTTCATAGATGAAGAAATGAGGTCAGTGGCCTTGTAGTTAACATGGCCAGTTGGATACATAGTGGATTTCGATTCCATCCTCAAACCCACTAGACTATCAGAGAGAGAAAAAAAAAACATGAAAGATATAAACTCCCTAGGCAAAAGAAAACAAGAAAGGAGAAGCATAGTACATGAGAGACCACAGGCAGGTAGACGAGAGGCCACAAGTGGTAGACGAGAGGCAGTCATCAACTTAGCAGGTGGAGAAACCTGGAAATGAAATGGCTTCTGATAGAAAATCCAACGATGAGAAAATCTGCTTGTGCCTCTAAACCCCAGAAAGGCATGGGACTTGATGACACCAGATACTTTTGAAAAGGTTCTGGGACTTGGTGACACCAGGTACCCTTGAAAGGGTTCTGAGGAATTGAAGATACAGAAGATTGGTTAAAAGTAAGGATAAGAAGCCAGTAAGTCTCCTGGGTCCCTTTCCCAAATCTTCCTAGCCAAGGCAATGTTCATCCTCCACTTTGGCAGAGGTGAAAGGTTTCCACTCTAGAAACACCGAATCATTGAAGCTCCATGCTAGGGAAGTGGAGAGAGGAGGGAGGCCCGACGGTGGAATTTTACTGAGTTAATAACGATGGTAATGCAGACAGTGAAAATAGGTAACTTACTGAACACTGTATGTTTCAAACACTGCAGACGCTTTATATGCATTGATTTGCTTAATTTTAAAAACTATCTTATAATGTTGGTACTATTAGTGTCCTCATTTTACAGATAATAAAAAAGGTCAAATAATTCACATGTGAAAGAGCAGAACTTTGAAACCAATATGATTTTAGTGTCTGATTATTAACCACTGTACAGAGGACCAAAACCCCAATCATGGTTTCCAGTAGCTATCATTCAAATGTCCATCTCCAATAGTAAATTCAAGTATTTATCTTTAGAGAACTTGAAGAACCACAGAGAAAAGGCCTACAGGTCCTGCCTGATCAAATCGCCACTCAGTTCAACCCACTAAGTACCCAGAGCTTTCACTCAGCCTTTTAGAACCTTAGAATTACATATGAACAGACAGCCAAGAACACCATCTATTTGAGGAAAGTCTCTAATGTGAAAAAGAGGAACCAAAATAAATGGGAAAAATGGAATTTGAAGAAAGAAAAAAATGAATGTACAGAAAAGAAATCCCAAAGAAACTAAGCTATGTTCAGAGAAATTTTTTAAAATATTGCATCTATGAAACAACTACAGAATATTATTTTTTTTAAAAAAAGAAATGTACACATAATGAGAAATATCTCTTAATTTTTTTTAAAATGACACCAGAAATTTAAAATTTTAAATAGAAGAATCAGAAGTTAAAGTTGAAGAAATTAGAAAATAAATAAATAAATGCAAGAGAAAAAAAAATAAGAAAACAGTATAACCAGTCTAGGATTGCAATCTTATCAATAAGGAAAAAAGAAAACAGGGAAAAGGGAGGGGAGAAAATTATCAAAGAAATAATACAAGATAATTTCCCAGAACTGAGAAAAAAGAAAGAGACTATTAAGTGTCCAGCACAATGAGTGACAAAAATAACTCCAACATATATCATTATAAAATTTCAGAATATCAGGGACAAAGGGAAGATTTGAGTTTTTCCCCTCAAAAAACTTCAGAGAGGAAAAAGAAAACATGTACAATGAATTAGGAATCAGAATGGCATTGGATTTCCCACAGGGAACTCTAGAAGTTTGTAGACTGAGGAAAAATGTCTTCATACTTCATAATTCTGAGGAAAAATGATTTCAAAGCTAGCTTTGGCTATTTCTCCAACTTCTCATGTTCTGCCCGACTCTGCTCAATCTAACTTCCAACCAGCCTCAAATCCAGAACAAATTAAGTAAATTCCCAGGGGTCCATGGTCTGGCCCGCACTGGACTTGTTAGGGGTAGTGGCTCAGCCACCCCTGCCGCCCGCGGTCACTATTCCAGGGAATCCAACCTGGGCAACTTGTCAGTGGCTTCCTCTATGGGATTTTCAATATCTGTTGTAGACCCAGACTATTCCAACTTTGTGACGGATTTCCAAAATCTGATCTTTTTGGAGCTAGTAAATTAACTTCTATATTTGTTTTCTATTGGCTGCTGGAACCACTTACCACAAATATAGTGATATTTAACAACACAAGTTTATTGTCTCAGTGCTGTAGTTCAGGAGTCCTGGTACACTCGACTGGTTCTTCTGCTATTGGTCTCACAGGATGAAATCAAGGTATAGGTCACTCTGACCTCTTATCTGGAGGCTCCGGGGGAGAATCTGCTTCCAGAGGTAACCCATCTGTCACCTGATGGGACGCAGATCAGATGCCAGACCATCTAGATCTAGTTAGAAAGTTTGATACTTGTCTCACTGCAGTGCACCACCTCGTTTTACAAGTTCTGTTCAATTTATTTAGCTCTAGGCTTCATTTTTTAAATGTATGCGATATAATTATGGATTTATGACACCAATTGATTCTTACTTTTTTCCTTTGAGCTTAGGCACAAAAGGGGAGCAAAATTATACCCTTACTCAGACATTATTGCTTTGTTGATTTTTATGTTTCCCAAAATGAATAATTTTTGTTGTTCCGCCACAGTCGTTAAAAGAAATAGAAGATATGATCTGCAGAAACACTGTGATTGTTGCAGCACGGCCGCCTAGAGGACATGCGAGCTATTGATATTCTCTCCTCAAACCGAAAACTGTCTCTGGAGATCCATGAGAAACACAAAATCACAACAAAGAGTGGGAAACAAATTGATGGAATCAGAGATGCCCGAGACCCGTAAATAGCTTTGCATGCAGTTGCCATTTCAGTTTTTATTATACTTTAGTTTTGCAAGTTGATGGGGGGAAAAAAATCTAGTTTTATTTCAGTGTGTTTAACTTTTCAGTTAAAGACCAAAATGGTTCCTTCTGGTTGCTTTGTTAAAAATCACAGAGCTCGTTCTCCCAGAAAGAGGCCCATTCATTACATTGCAATGTTAGGAGCAATTCGAAGAAGAATGTGTGACTTGCTTTGTACAGAGGTTTTAATATTTTCATAAAGATCCTCTCCAGCTCCTCAAGCATTTGCCTTTCATTTTGTTTTATTGAATTAGGCTGCAAAGCACTCGAGCATGAAGCGCTTTGTCATCTCTAACCAGGCTTACATTGATTCCACGTATCCACATACCTCATCTTGGTGTATTAATCTATAGATCTATTACACGGAAAAAAGAGAACTCTCTAATTTATTATGTAAAAGGATAAGCTACCTCCATAGTCTATTTGCATGCAGGTATACCTCAAAGTATATTTGTTTCCTCAGACTTAGAGTTGGCTCCTTTAGTGGCATTAAACCAAGAGAAAAATGAAATTATATGATGATTTTTATGGTAAATTATACTACAACCATGACAAAAGTAGGCTAACATCTCAGTTTTTATTTATTTAAATGTGAGCAAAATTTAACACAAAGAACTCTAGACCAGTATAAGCAAAACTCTGCACACGCACCCTCAAAAATGCAAATCACACTATTAATTCACCACCTGCTACTCATTTGGGTTGGATTGCCCACAGCCCAAGCACAGGAAGTGCTTTATCAGAGTGGCCAAAACATTATTTTCCTCCTAAATATTACTCTTCCAAATATTTAAGGAGACAAATGTATAAAATAGTCAATAAAATAATCAAGAATTTTAGAGTTAGAAGACCTCATCTATTGTTAATAAAACATTGTCAGTTTAACCTTTCTTCAATGTTCTTGCATTTGAAGCAAAATAATGTGTACTGAAGGCCCTCTTCTTAGTCACAGAAAGTCTTTAGGTATTTTTTTATTAGTTTCGAGTATACAGTACATTGGTTAGATGTTTATATTTTATAAAACGATCCCCCAGATTGCTCTTTCTCTCCTCTAGCCCTATACCTAGCCATTAGGTATCTTTTTAAGATTCACTTTCACCTTATTCTGACTAAGGGGCATCTTCTTCGCTAAGAGGGATAGGTACCTGGTTCATCCATTCTACTAACATTTATTGAGAGCGTCCTCTGCACCAGACATGATTCTGGATGCTGGGAGTACAGTAATGAGCAATTCAGATGAGATCCCTGCTGTCATGGAAGATGGACAGCAGTAAGGAAGGGCTCTGAAGAAAATTTAATGTGACAATGCAAAGACCCTGGCAGACAAAGGAACATTAAATGAGAGTAGTCAAAAAAGACCTGAGCTGACACCTGAATAACAAGAGTCAATCAAATGGAGTTGGAAAAAGAGTACTCTAGGCAAAGCAACAGGAAGTGCAAAGGCTTGAGCTAGAAAGGAGACCCGAGGCTGGTTCACTCCAGCTAGACAATAAGGCGATTCACTCTCTTTTTACTAGCAGGGCCCAGGAATACAGAGATGAAAACGTCCATTTCTAGCCTCAAAGATCTCAGTGTAGTAGAATGACAGGCAAACAATTCAAATATAATGTAACAGGTGCTATGACAGCAGTATGCACATAGGTGCTGTGGGACGGGAGAAGGGAGATCAGATAGGGTCGTAGAACCAGTCATAAATTAGCTGCCAGGTTTTCATCCTGGATCCAGCATGAGACTTGGCAGGTGAGAGTTATTCATATATTCTTGCACTCAGTCAACAAGTATTGAGTTAGTATACTATTCTCGGACTATGCTAGGTAGAGGGAATCTACATTAGTTAGGGTGCTCTTCGTTGCTAGAAAAAAAAGGTCAACTCAAAAATCTCAAAATGGCTTAAGCAAAAGAAGAGATTTCTTGATTTCCACAACTGAAAAGTTCAGGGGTTTGCCTTCAAGTACAGGCTAATCCAAGTGCTAGAACAATAAATGTGCTCACTCGTGAGTGCTCGCTCTCGCTCTTTCTTTCTCTCTCTACCCCTCTACCCTTCTCCCTCTCTCCCTCTCTCCCTCTCTCTCTCCCACTCTCTTTCTCATCCTCTCCCCGCTCCTTTTTCTCTCTCTTTCATTCATCCCTCACTCAATTTCCAACCCCAAATCCCAATTCACTTTTTTGTTTATCTTCAGTTTATGAAAGGAAGCTCCTCCCAACTCAAGGCCCACAGAAAAAGAGATTCTCTCTTCTCAACAGTTCCAGCAAATGTCCTGAAATTGATTAGATAGCTTTAGTCACACTCTCGTTCCTAGAACAATCACTGTGACCAGGGGAACTGGACAGACAAGGCCTGGGTTACTTCCTACTCTGGGAAATCAGGAATCCAGTCAACTTGCCTGAACCAAGTGGACTGGAATGGACAGGGGGATAATATTCCAAAATATAGGTCCCAGAAAACAGAGTAAATGAAAGCTGGGCAAGAAAAACCCACAACAGGACCTAAGACTAAATGGACATTGTCCCTGAATCAAAGAACTCACAGCTCTGTAGAAGAAATAGATTATTTCTCCCAAAATCACAGTGTAATATAGTAAATACATGCCTCACTAGCTATAGATATTTAAGCCTCAATGGTCTTCAACTATTGCCAAGGAATTGTCTTTCCTTTGAGTCTCTTCCTCTGCAGGACACGTTCCTCAGATTCTTCTCAGCCTGTACATGAGGATTCTACTTCCCCATGGCTTGGCCTCTTCTCTAACTATTCCTTCATCCTTATCACTAATACTATCCCTTTTTTTATCTTTCCCTCACTTTTTTCTAGGTTCTTTCAATCTTACACTATATATATTAGGGAAAACTATATATATTAGGGAAGAATATATTAGGGAAAACCAATCATTTTGCTCTCCCTTGAATTTTTCAAAAAGACAAGCTTAAATAACAACCATATCATCCTGTCTTATAGTCAAAAACTAAATGATAGCTTTTGATTTTTTCTCCTTTAATAATCACATGTACAGCTGAGGGATTGCTTCCACCACCATACCTAACTTCCATTTCTCAATCACAAAAGTACAAAATTATAGATAACCTCCAACCATAGATACCTTGCTTATATTTTGCACATAATTAAAATTTTCCTGCCCTTCGCAGTAGTGTTCCATCTTTCAGTTTGATTTCTTTAATTGGTTCCACTTCTTAAAAAGGCTCTGTTCAACATTTGGTATTTGATAGATCCCAGGGGTCTTGATTGCGACAACAATGCTGCCATCTCTACATCTTGTTTATAGTCAGATGCATATGTGTCCCTAATCGCTTTTATTTTTAATGGAAGTTTAATGAGGAAAGTTCTCCAATTTTCTAAATTATTCATCGTAAAATAACTCCTTGTCCCAGAATCATGTTTAAAATTTTAAGTCAGTTTAAGATTGGTTGGCTAGAATATGACTTTTGTCCATTCCCATTTTTGTTGAATATAAAAATCGATAAAGCCACCACTCTGCACATCTATCTAATGTAATAATCAATACCAATACCTTTCTTGATATTTACTTAATATAATAATCAATAGCAATACTGTTTGTTTATTTGATGCCATTGATCAAGGGAGAAAACCAAACCTATGTGTTTTATCCATCCTATGTACCTACAGACTGGGCCATCCACTGCTAAGATCTCTCTTCTTTTTCCTATTTCCCATCCTTTTAGACCTGAACAGAGAGAGCATCCTTCCTCTCCTTGCTATGGAAAGCAATAGTCATTATTTTATGAGGCAGCCAGTATTGATTGAACCTCTCTACATGTTATTCTAAGTACTGTGATGGGAACAAAGAAATACAATATGATTTACCCCTGTATTTGTTAGCATAATACTAGCTGCTACAACAGATAAACCCCAAGATCCCAGTAGCTTAATACATGATAAGTTGGTAAGTTGGTTGCTTATCATCTAAGAGTACAATGTGGTTATTTCTGGTTGATGGAATACTTCTATATAATATTTAAGAGACTTAGGTTTCTTCCATATTACAAATCCACCTCTTTCCAGAATCTCACGATACTCTGCATTCAGCTAGCATATGCAAAAAAGAGCATAGAAGACCATGCATAGAATGTTTTAATACATCAGATCTGGAAGTAGTATTCATCACTGCAGCCTGTATTCCTTTGGCTAAAACTTAGTCCACATCTAACTGCAAGGTAAGGCAAGCTAAGAATATGGTCTAACTATATGCACAAGTGGAAGTAATTTGATATGATGAACAGTTAGCCAGTCTCTACCACCATACACTCTTGAGCTGATTTTTATTCAAAGAAGAAGACATAATGAAGCAAAGAAAGTATTATACCCATGATGAAAAGAGAGACTTATTCGAGACTAGATTAGTCAGTGAAAGCTTTGTAAGGAAAGACTTTAGAGAGGGGTAGAATTTGGAGATAAATATGAAGAGCCATCTCAAGAAATGAAATAATATAGTATAACAAAAGCAGATAGGCGTGCATTGGGCAGAGGACTATAAGGGGCCCATTCTGACAGCTGCCCAGTCTATGCCAGGAACCAGAGAACAATATACCTGGCTAAGGAGACTAAGATGAAACTATCTTGGCAAGGACCACTGATTCTGCCACTTTGAACACATGTTTGCACTGCATGAGGATGCCTCTGATCCAGCCAAAAAGCCCAATGTACTTTATCACTCTTTTCTAAGTAATCTCTAAATCTCAGCTGATATTTCAAGTTTGAGTGAAAAATACTGACATCATTAAGAGCCTCTCAAAGACTAAAGAAAACACAAATAGCAAATTCTAGAAGACCATGATTAACCTAAGTAACCATCTTACTTGTGAATTAAACCACAAGTTTTTGTAACACAATGAAGCTAAGAGGTCATTGAGAACCAGATGCCCCAATAGAGGACACACAGGAATAGATATTTAAATATTTTGACCATAGACATGTAGGTACAGCAAAATCAAAGTAGAAGTTAAAAGCCAGTAGTTCTCTCTTTGGCCTATTTCCTAAATCTCCATAGAATTAGGAGGATCACTGCTCTAATCAAACCTTCCCTACAAATCGGGAAGTTCCTAAAGATTAATTCACATATGGTCTCAATAGAAGTCCTTTGGGTGTGTATTTCTAAACTTTTTTGGGAAATCTCTGGTTGGGATGGAAACACACCTCTGCCCTCAACCTGTTCTGATACTTGCTCAATGTTCTCTAGTACTTACCTTGTTTAATTGAAAAACATCTTCAACTCCAACACGTTTTATACTCCATTCTACAGTACACAAATCAAGACTTCCCTATCCGCTTGTAGAAATTTTAGGGCAGTAGTTATTTACTTTCAGGGGATTTTGAATAATTTTTAAAATCCAAAGGAAACTATGGCTCTTATTCCCCAAAGAAAAATTCACACATGCATAAAAGAGATTTCAATTATATGTAAGAGTCATTCTCAAGAACCTCATAACTTAAAATCCAATTTTCAGCAATGATTTCCCATAAGAACATCATAGAATCCTATAGAGCAACACAGCACACTGGTGAAGACTGTCTGCTTCCTATGCCAACTCAAATTTCCCATTTTACAGATGAAGAGAATGATGCATAGAGACATTAGGCAGCTTGTCACTACCACCGCTCTCTATGAATGACACAGCAGGCCTGGAAGCCAGGCAATCTGCCTCTAGAGACTCTGCACATACATGTAACCCCATGGTGATACTATCCCCACTCTCCATCCCTGTTCTGGTAATGTACCCTTTTCATTTAAAAAATTATTTATCTTCTCCATGTTCCTGACACTAGCCCTCAAGGGACTGAGTATTAATCTCACTAGTCCTCGATCTCTTTCCATTGCCCTTTGATCAGGTTAGCAATGAGATTTAGCTATACACAACCTTAGGAATAATTCTTTACTTTCAAACACTTAAGCAGATGTGGGACTAAATTCTGTTTCACCTCTCTCTTAAACTCAAGCCAGGCTACTTGGTTTCTTCTAATACTGATAATTAAACCATTAATATGGAGGTGCCATATTTCTTTATTTTTAATCTCATTGACTTTCAGAACACAAAGTCCTTCTGGACCTACCCTTGTTTTACACTCTCCAGTCACTGTCACCGGAACAGCAGCACGCTCTTAACGTGTTACAGCTCTGGAGTCCCTAAGGTTTCTAGTTACTGGTCAGGGAAAGACTATAATCAAAGTTTTTTCAGTCCAAGTTAATAAAAATCTTTAGTTTTCAATTTAAATGTCCTTTCATGGTTTTATATGAGGCTAAAGCTCAGGGTCACATCAAACTAAATTGAGAGACTTAAATATTTTTATTGCTCTGCTTATTTTTAGTAATCATAAATAAACATCTCATACTTGATTAGTCAGCTGTGTTGTAATTCATAATAAACACTTTACAGATTAAAAATAAATTATATATTTCTCCTAAGAATTGAAAGTCTAAAAGCCTTCAAAAATAGCATTATTTTATATTCAACTATAATTGTTTTCTCAAATAACTATTTTACCTTTTGGGGGGAAAAATTTTTAAATAATCATTGTTAATTATAATTCATGAGTTATATAATTATCAGAATCAGCACACTGACCTGTCACTAAGAAATTGACTTATAAAGTTACCTGCAGAGTCTACTCTCACCTGGTGAAAAAAATATGCATCTGTAAAATAATATTCTGGGAATTTACTGCACTAACTAGCCACTGTTGCCTCAAAGAATCATTTTTACTTGAACACAAGTTACTAAAAACTTAATTTGTCTTTTTATTTGGTGTTTTTGAGAAACTAAATTACAACTCGCAAAGAGAGTTATTAAGGTCTGAATAGAAAATGTTTAGATTAAACATTGTGCTCACATTCAAGAATCATTGTAATTGGTCCATTAAACAGCAGCATTGCAGTGGGGTCTATATTTTTATTTGCTTCATTACTTAAAACTAAATAGCAGTTATTAGCTACATTACAGTAGTCAGAGATTCTAGAGTTTATGTTGTCAAATTTGGAATTTAGCTTCATATCAACTTACTGACAATTTTTTTTCTATTTCTTTAATATTGACTAAGTGATAGATAATGGTTTGGCTGAATTCTCTGCTCTTATATCAAGTATTTTTCTTTTTAGAAAACTGGAAAGAATCCAATGAAGAAGTTGTTTGTATTAATCAAAATTTAATGGGTTATGAGCAATGACAAACAATTCCAAAATCTTAACAAAAACAAAGATTTCTTTCTTCCTCATGCTACATATCCATTGCTGGTTGGCCATGGACCTGCTCCACGTCAACTTTGCTCTAGAATCTAGAATGACAGAACAGTCTCTATCTGGAACAACACTGATCTCCATAGCAGGGAGAAAAAAATACGGCAAACCATGAGATGGTTCTACAAGCTTCTGTTGGAACAACCACACATCACCTCTGCTCTTATTTTATTGGCCAGAGCAAGGAACATGACCAAGCTTGACCTCAGCAAGAAAGAAAATGTATAATCCTCCCATAGGAAGAGACACCACAAGGAGCAAAACTAAGACACAAGGTATACGATCATACAATACAGCACAGTGACCATGCCAATACTTTTCATGAAAATGAGGAGGCGGGGAATCGCTTCAATAAATTATGTATTTCCCAAGGCAAAATTTGTCTCATTTCCTCATTAAAGAGAAAAATTCTAGATAAATTAAGAAAAATAAATCCTAGATAAATTAAACTTATCAACTTGAAACACAAAACAGTGTGACAAAGAATGAAAAATGTTATTCTCACATGAAAAACAAATTTGTCTTTAGCTCCCGGTCAAGATGGCAGAGTAGGTAAACGCTGTGCTCACCTCTTCTCACAACCACATCAAAATTACACCTAAACTACAGAACAACCATCATTGAGAATCACCTAAAGTCTAGCTGAAGAGAAGTCCTATAACTAAGGACACACAGAAGAAGCCATATCAAGACTGGTAGGAGGGGCAAAGACATGGAGAATTGGGCTGGTCCCATACCCATGTGTGACCGTTAAAAATCAGAAGAGTTATCTCAGCTGTGGAGGTCCCCCTGAGGAGCAAGGTGTCTCAGCCCACACTAGGCTCCCCAGTCCAGGGTTCCACTACCTAGAAGAGGAATCTCCACAACTTCTGGCTATAAAAACCAACAGAGATTGTGGCTGAGTGAGACTTAGGGCAGCTGGAGACCAAGGTGTACTCTTTAAAGGGCTGGTGCATGGACTTACTCACTGATGGACTCACTTGCTCTGAGTTCCAGCCCTGGAGTAGCAGCTTGAAAGTTGCCAAGGATATAAGGAGGAACTGAATTATCTGGCTTCAGGGCAAGGCATGGAGGGGCAGCTGTCTCCCAGACAAAAGTGCTGGCAGAGAGTTTTATTTCTTCATTGAGCCCTCCTCCAACCCAGCTTGCACATGCAGGTTCAGGCACAGGCACAATAGCTGAGTCTCCATCAAGCTGGCTATCACTGTTAGCCCTGCCTTGGTGATTTCCTGAGACCCTGCCCCACCTAACTTGCAGATCCACCCAAGCATCTTCCAGTGGCTTTTCCATACAAACAGCCTATCTTGACTCATACTGCAAAATTTCCTAAAATCTCACAAAGATTCACAAACCCCAAACAAGCAGCATCTGGCCTCAGCATTCCCCATACATCTTGCTAAGCAGTCCCAAGTCCAGCATTAGTGGCAGTTGGCCTCTGTTCACATCTTAGATTCCCCCAGGCATCCCCAAACCCAGCACAAGTGGCAACCATCTGCAAATCACTTTGTAGCTCATACCAAGTGGCCCCGGGCAGGGCAAAGACAGCAGCTACCTTGGCCTGCAACAGATATCCTCCCAAGAGGCCCCAGAACTAACAAAAAAAATACACCCAAAGGGAAGACTGGGCAGACACCAGAGCCCCGCTAAAGCGAATCCTGCTCCACAGGGTCAGCCCCTACACAATAGCTCCTCCTCTGTAAGTCATGGCTAGTCCTCACAACCAATCAGCCTGAGAGTCAATCCCTCCAATTGATATTAAAAAAGCAATCTAGGCTCAACTATAACAGGAGAACACACACAACCCACACAAAGTACACATCTGGAGCACTTGGCTCAGGTGACCAGGGAGATTGCTCCAAGGGGCCCCACAGGACACCTAATATATAAGGCCACTCTACTAAGACCAGGAGACATAGCTACTCTGTCTATACATATAAACAAAGACATGGAGGGAACCAAAATGGGGAGACAAAGAAACATGTCCCAAATGAAAGAACAGAACAAAGCTCCAAAAAAAGAACTAAACAAAATGGAGGCAAGCAATCTACCAGATGCAGAGTTTGAAACACTGGTTATAAAGATGCTCAATGATCTCAGTGAGAACTTCAACAAAGAGATAGGAAACATTAAAATAGAGATAGAAAACATAAAAAAGAAACCAGGTAGAAACAAAGAATACATTAGAGGGAATTAGGAGTAGATTGCATAAAACAGAGGTGATTTGGAAGATAAGGTAGCAGAAAACACTCAATCAGAACAGCAACAAGGAAAAACAATCGAAAAAGTGAGGATAGTTTAAGGGGCCTCTGGGTCAATGTCGAGCGTACCGCCAGTCACATCATAGGAGTACCAGAAAGAGAAGAGAGAGAGCAAAGAATTGAAAACCTATTTGAAGAAATAATGACAGAAAACTTCCTAACCTGTCTAAGAAAATCGACCTACAAGCCCAGAAAGTGCAGAGATCCCAAACAAGATGAACCCGAACAGGCCACGCAGAGACATCATAATTAAAATGCCAAAGGTTAAAGACAAAAAGAATCTAAAAGGCAGCCAGAGAACAGCAATTAGTTACCTACAAGGGAGCTCTCATAAGACTGTCAGCTGATTTCTCAACAGAAACTTTGCACACAGAAGGGATTAGCATGAAATATTCACAGTGATGGAAAGGCCCTACAACCAAGATTACTCTACCTATAATTGAGAATCGAAGGACAGATAAAGAGCTTTCCAGACAGAAAAAGCTAAAAGAGTTCACGATCATCAAGCCAGTATTATAAGAAATATGAGAGAGACTTCTTTAAGTAAAAGAAGAAAAAAAAGATAAAAATAAAACAGCAAAATTTATCAACATTACTTTAAATGTAAATAGATCAAATGCTCCAATCAAAAGCCATAGAGTGGCTAAATGGATAAGAAAACAACACCCTTACATATGCTGCCTGTCAGAGACTCACTTCAGATTGAAAGACACACACAGACTGAAAGTGAAGGAATGAAAAAAGATATTTCATAAAAATGGAAACAAAAAAAACCTGGGGTAGCAATACTTCTACCAGACAAAATAGACTTTAAAACAAAGGCTATAACATGAGATGAAGAAGGACCCGTAATCCCACTTCTGGTATTTATCAGAAGAAACCCAAAACATGAATTCAAAATGACATATGCATCCATATGTTCATTGCAGCTTATTTACAATAACCAATCTATAGAAGCAACCTAAGTATCCATCCATAGATGAATAGATAAACAAGAAGCAGTACATATATGCAAAGGAACATTAGTCAGCTATAAAAATAATGAAATCTTGACATCTGTAACAACATGGATGGACCTAGAGAGTATTGTGCTGAGTGAAATATGTCAGCCAGAGAAATATAAGTACCATACGATTTCAATTATATGTGGAATCTGAAAAAAACAAAAATGAAACAGAAACAAATGAAAACAAACAAAAATAAAACAAACAAAAACAAAAAAACAAAAACAAAACAAAAATGAAACAGAAAAAAATGAAACAAAAATGAAACAAACGAAAAAAACAAAAACAAAACAGAAACAAATTCACAGATACAGAGAGCATTTTGATGGTAGCCAGATGGGAGGAAAGCTGGGGCATGGGTGAAGAGGAGGAAAGGATTAAGATTTACGAATTGGTCATTACAAAATAGTCATGGGGATATAAAGGAGAGCATAGGAATATAGTCAATATTATAATAACTATGTATGGTGTCAGATGGGTATTAGATTTATCAGAGTGATCACTTTATAAGGTATATAAATATCTAATCACTATGTTGTATGCCTGAAACTAATAAAATGTTGTATGTCAACTGTATTTGAAAATTTTTAATTATTTTTAAGAAGAAAAATTTGTCTTAAGATTACAAAAATTAAATTGTCCTCTGACTTTCTACTCAACAAGGAATGAGAGGAAATAGAATGTCCAATGTAATGGAGAACTTTAAAGGACATGATCATTATAAAAAGAATTTTTCAGAGACGTCTTCTAAGGGCATTTCACCAAAGAAGCTTACATTTAAATTTCATATTTTTAAAAGGGATGGAGAATGTGCTTAAGAAGTAGAGGCTTAAAAAGTGCAGTTTAAACTAATTTTGACAATTTAACACTGTCAAAATCGAATGCCACCTCAACTGGTACCTTTATGATTTGTACTTCAGAAATCTTTGGAGGTTTTAAAAAGCTGAGAGTATTCATTTTAAGTCAAAATGTTTTAGTGTTGTGGATAATATTAAGAAACCTCAAATTCTAGAACAAATTGTCAGTTTTGAGGCTGATCATTTTGTTTTTATCCAAGGAAGTAAATTTTACCACAGCAGTTACTTGATATGATTATTAGAGCAAGGTCATAAATTAAGAGCCCCATGAAGCCATAGCTTTCATGTTTAAATGTCAATAATGCTTTGCCATAAGAAGCTTTTTCAATTTGGTGACCACTAAGACCCTGTCTATTTTATTACTACATACCAAATTCAAAATTAAATCAACATGCACCAAAAAGGCTTCCCAATGTTCAGAGTCAGAAGATTATATAGAAACTTTTATTATTGTAATCACAATAAAGATCAGGAATTAAAAGAAGTTCAAATGTGTGGTTTACCTCAAGCTCATTCATTCAATAAACATTGTTTGAATCCTGTTAATAAGCAATTCTATTCATTCTTCTAAGAAATTTAATATCAACCACATCAGCTTTTTCTGGAGTACATCCTGTAAGTTGATAGTTCTATAGGATTTAATTGATAGCTTTGTGACAAATAATTTCATAATCAAATAAGTTTGGGAAACACTGAGTGAAACAAAATAAGTTTACTTATTGAAAAGTTCTCAAGGCTATTCAAAGACCAATATACATCAACAACCTCTAAAAAAGAACTGTAGCATGCAGCACTTTCCAAACTTACTTGGCCATGGAGTCTCTTTTTATTTTTTTGTAGACATCAAGTGGGACTGTTGTTCCATGAAATACATTTAGAAAAGTTCTAAATTAGACCTTCCCAGATAATGTTTGCATTAAGATGTCATTGTAAATATTATCTAGAGTTAATGCTTTAGTCACAACATCTGTTCAAAATTAATAAATCACTTTATTCACACAGAAAATGATTAATTAGGCAGTAATGACAATTTCAACCATAACATTGCAGATTCACAGTTGATTCAACCATAGCATTGCAGATTTCCTTTTTCTCCATCATCTTAAGACCACATTTAAAGCACTGTTTGACAATGTGATCAATTACTCCATTATCGGGAATTTATGAACAGAGAGAGGAAATTCATGAACAGAGAGGACAAGTTAATCAGTGAATGTTCGAATTACCCACATCATATTCTACCGTCCTATCATACAGACCCAGCCAATGGGAACCCATTCTCAGAAATCCCTTTAATGACACTGAAACAATATGTATAAATGAGAAAAGGCGATGGTTTTCCCAGAACACCAATCTGGCCGGAACAAGGATTGCTCATATTTTGTGAGAAGGAGCCAATCTTGATTTCCCTGCAAAGGTCAGAGTCATCTGATTGAGCTGCTGATAGTAAAGAACATAAGAGCTGAGCATTAGTAGCCCTCGTAGCTCTTTTGGAGAGAAGATACTGACATCGGCTGACTTATCTTCCTTACAGGGGGAGGTATGGGATAAAAAGAAAAGTGACAGTATGATCTATCTATTTAATAATGTTATGGAATTATAAAGGCCTTTTGGCCACCAAACCAAAATACCCTCTCAATGAGACCTACTCACCACCCCATTAATACTGGAACCTGCCCCCCACCCTGTACCATCCTCCACCCTCACCCTGGAACTCCCATTCACTTTATCCTACATTTATCTATAACTCTTGTGACAAGCTAATACATTATATAATTTGCATATCTGTGATGCATAATGATTGTTGCCTATTTCCCCCACTAAGCTACACAATGCCTGCACAAATACTTGTTGAA